>NW_021620408.1:578754-583237 GCF_004785775.1 Grammomys surdaster | reverse complement strand
AGAGAGAGAGAGAGAGAGAGAGAGAGAGAGAGAGAGAGAGAGAGAGCGCACAAGCATGCAACCGCATCTGGCATCTCTTCCTGCATCTGTAGGGGGTAGAGGATCCCACCCTGTGGCCTCTTCTAAACTTAACACTTTTCAAAGACCCACCTCTGAATACCCACATACTGGGTGCTATAGTCTGAGCATGTGATTTTGGGGAGATGGGTCTCAGCAAGTATACTGTTGGACCAAACACTGGCCTCTTTGATGACCCTTGGCTGGGGTTCCCTATAATGTTGACTAAGGTGGAAGAGACTCTTCAAGGCAGGGGATGGCACCAGGTAATCCTATGTGGATGGATATTCTTGTCCCTCCCACCAGGCCATCTGCTCTGACAACCCACTCCTCTCGGCCCTCTGGAATCCCATCTCTCCCTGTTGTTGGGTTCCTGCAGGGGAGCCCAAAGACAGCCTGTGGTTGGGCAGAGCCTCACCTTGCTGCCTTGCTCTCCTGGCTCCATCAGGCTCACACGAGCTGGGCTGAGAACCTGAACGTGGGAAAAGTTAAATGAGGAGTGGACAGTGGGTGTCAGCTGACCACTAGCCCTCAGCCAAAGCCTCCAAGCAGATGGATGGCGAATAAGAACAGCATTAGTGGCTTGGAGATGGAACTGGGTGGACACAGTGAGAAGGAGATTTGAGGCAGAAATGGTGATGCTGGGACCCTGGAGAGGAAGTCGGGGCACAGAAAGACTCAAGAGACCTACCTGGGGCTTTTTGCTCGAGTTGGACTTGGGCCCAAAGTCTACCAAGTCTGTGCTCATAACTGCAGTGCAGCCCGGCACCCTGCAGAGAGTGGAAGGACACACTGACAGCTGACAGAGAGTGGAGCTGGAGGCACAGGGAAGAGCCCCACAAGGCTGGGGCATGAAACAAGGCCGACCCTTTGTGCAGAAGACTGTAGCACCATGGCTGACTCTGACCATCCTTAGATACCTCGAAGGTTTCTTCTGGGTCCAGGCTTGATAAAGCAAATCTCAGGAAAGGCCAATCTGATCAGGAGGGAACTAGGAAGGGCTGAGTGGCTGAGACCAGGCTAACTGTGTGTCTGACTTCAGAGTGGAGAGCACAGGGGTTCCTTCTTTCTGCTACTATCCCAGGCAGCCTGAGTATCAGCCCCAGCTGCCATTCACCCAGGCCCTGCCTTCCATCCCTACAGCTGTAACATGCCAACGCTCAGATGTGTAGAGGACAAGCAGGGGCCTTCTGGGAGGAGTGAGCTTCGGTGTGGAAAGATCCCTGAGGCTCTCCTCTGTGCCCTGAGGTTTGGAGCAGAGAGCCTTGCTGTCCTCTGCCAGCTGAGGACTGGAGCCTCCCTGTCATGGTGACCCTCAGAGGCACACTGCCCAGCTGTCAGCTTGTATCCTGATGCTAGCCGCTTCTCTGCATCTACATCTTAGAGAGGCAAAGATGTACAAATGGGGGCGTTTCCAGCAGTGGCTTGCAGGGAATGAGATCTCCTTGTCTGACCATTGGCACTTCTGACCTCCCCTCCTGTTTGCAAATCATGACTTTTGCAGGTTCATTCCTTCTCCTCCTAATGTTCCTGTCACAGGTTAAACTCCTGTGTGACTGTGAGCAGAGATGAGTCCTGGCCACAAGAGTGAGGGAGGACTAGGGTTTCCTATGATTCCACTCCCTCCCTTAGCCCTGGCTATACCCCTGCCCCTTTAACTCGATGGTGATGGCAGAAAGAAGGAATTTTGCTGGCTTGTGTCTTGACATCTCTGCACATCAGCTTTGCCTCCCTGGACCTCAGCATTTTTGATGGTATCAGTTATAGCCACTTTGATGAAACCATGACGGTAGGTAGGCCTGTTTGGAGTGACAAGCCAATATCAAGGGTATCCTCAGAGAGATGGGATGAGAAGCCCCCATTAAACAAATGCATACAGAATCAACTGTCCTACTGCCAGCTATTTCCATAACTTATATTCGTATATAAACTTTTCTGAATTTTTATGATAACTCATCCAAATGCTCATCAGCTGATGAATGGATACATTAAATGTAGTATATCCACACAATGGACTATTATTCTACCATGTAAAGAATACCCGCAATGGGTTTGAGCTCAGGTGAATGACAGAAGTTAGACACATGTTATATGATTGTATTTGAATTTACATATTTCAAAAATATGCAAATCAGGAAATAGGATGGTGGTGGCACATGCATTTAATCCCAGCACTCACAAGGCAGAGAGGTAAGCAGATCTCTGTGAGTTTGAGGCCAGCCTGGTCTACAGAGTTCCAGGACAGACAGGGAAACCCTGTCTCGAAAACAAACTAACAAAGTAAATTAGCAGTTACCTTGGGAGGAGAAGGAAATGCAGAGTGACTAGTTATACACCTTGCTGTAAACCAGCACAGAGAAAGAACTATGTCCCACAATGCTTTGCAGGTAGACAGTCACCTACTGCAACAGCTAGAAGTCTGACTTTGGGCACGGCCAAGGGGCAATAAGACTTCCTTAGCCCAGGAAAGCTGTTAGTCTTCCTCCTCTTGGGGTCTTCCTAGTTGGCCTGGTATGGGGAAGGTGAACCAGCAGGAAGTTAGGCTTTGAGCTGTAGACCAGAAGTGGGCGTGTCCTGATGACACCTCTGACCCAGTTTGAGGGCTACAGAAATTGATTTGCAGAAAGATGTTTTCCACTTAATTAGTATGGCCTTCTTCTGGCTGGGAATGCACTGTTAAATGGGCTGGGTCACCCTGAAATCATGCCAGTGGCCCCAGCTCCTGTCTCCAGGGACTATCTGCCTCTTGGGCCCTGTCCTCTTTGTGGGGCAGCTCTTCAGAATGGCTTGAGTTTCCACCTGGAGCCGGAAGCCAGCTTTACTCTCTTCCCTACCCAGGAAACCTAGGGTGGAGCAAGGCAAGCATGAGATGGCCCTGGTCTGTGAAGGACGCACTCGGAATGCTCCGCCTCCGTGTGCATGGCCTCAGCACAGAGTCTGGCACAGACCAAGTCCACACCCTGTCCATGTGTCACCTTGCATTGTAATGTAGCATCACAACTGTGGTCATAAGTTGTATTGTGGTCTGACAGTTCCCAGACCACAAGTGACAGAGCAAGTGGTTCCTAGCTCCTGGCACAATCTCCGTTTGTCTCTCTTGTGAGAGTATCAAGTCTTGCCTGGTTTTCAGAAGCCTGTAAATTTTGATTCTTGCTCCCAGTTTTAGGGGGAAGCTGATTGTAGTCTGTGCCTCCCCGCAGTGGGTCAGAGGGGCCTCTCAAATCTGAGTGTGCCATCCTTTCAGTAGAGTGTGCATGCGGGGGCCCTGCGACTTGCCTGCTTGCTGTGTGACTCTCAGCAACGGATTTGATCTCACTGAGCCTTTTCCCTTTGGCTATAGAACTGGGGTCCCGGGAGCATGTTCCTGAACATTCTCAGGAGGGATGGATGGGATGCCACAGGTGAGTGGCCACAGGGGGTGAGTGGCTGCTGCACATCTGCCAGCTTTTTCTCTCCATGAAAGTTGAAGGAAGGATGAGGGGCAGCCTGGGCTCAATTGCCGCATTCACTCAGAGATGAAGCATCTACCTTCTGGGTTTGGTTTTTGAGACAGGGTTTCACTATTTATAACTTGATAGATTGGAACTCTCTATGTAGACCAGGCTAGCCTAGAACTCACAAAGATCCACTTGCCTCTGCCCCCTAATTGCTGGGATAAATTGTGTGTGTCGCTACTCTTTGCTCTGCACTTCTGTTTTGAGAAATGTCTATTCAATTCAAAGTGATGTTTCTAAAAGGCACTGTACTTGGCTTCTTCTGCAGCCATTACTGTGGAGATACGAAGCTGATGAGGCTGAGGTGGGTGTGGCCCCAGAGGATAGGCTGGTTAAAGATCTACCGCTGTACTGAAGAGCAGCTTCCTGTGGGGTCCAGCCAGGAAACACCAAGGTACATGGTTCAGACCTTGGGCTCTGGAGCGAGACCATTTGGGCTCCAGTCCCAGCTCCACCCAGTGACCTCAGAAAGATCATTCTGTGCCTCAGTTTCTCCATTGCTTGAGTGAGGCCCTGTTCTAGAGTAATTTTTGGCACAGAGACAGTTCCTGGATTATGTCATCATCTGTTGTCAGTTGGCATTTCCCTCCAAAACTGGACATGTGTCTGCTACACTGTGTGCCTGTCTCATGCAGGTCATGGTTGCTGTAGGATGCGGGTTGTCTTTATCGTTGGTGGTTGTGCTGAGGTTGGGTACACAGCTGTTTGCTTGGGCCCCTGGTTTTCATTTGTGGCGGCTTTCCCGTTAACCTTCTGGGGAACGCCACACCGTGTGTACTTCCCCAGACATGACGCTTTCTTTTCCCCACATTGTCACCAGCACTTGTGATTCATAGTCTCTCTCTGCCTCACTCTGTCTCTCTGTCCCTGTCTCTGTCTCTCTGTTCTCTCTCTCTCTCTCTCTCTCTCTCTCTCTCTCTCTCTCTCTCTCT
>NW_021620408.1:572300-578744 GCF_004785775.1 Grammomys surdaster | reverse complement strand
TCTCTCTCTCTCTCTCTCTCTCTCTCTCTCTCTCTCTCTCTCTCTCTGTCTCCCTTCCCTCTCCCTCTTTAAAGGGTCGTATGTAGCCTAGGCTGGCCTCAAACCTACCACATAGCTAATGACCTTGAAGTCTTGATTCTCCTGCCTCTCCCTCCTTACTGCTGGGATTATATGCTTGTGCTTTTCCATTTCAGCCTAGAAGAACAAGATTTGTTTCTCAGACACTTGAATCAGGCAAACAGAAACAGAGTTCCCTCCCCCATCTGAAGCCCATCAATAAAAAGAGGCTGATAAACAACTAGACAGTCAGTGCATTGGAGAGTCCACCACTGGCACTGTCATAATGGAGAAGTTTACCTTCTTCAGCTTCAAAGTCCGAGGGTTTTGGTCATTAAAATCTTAAGTAGCAAACTAGTACTTTTCAGCCACAATATCTTCACTCTAAGATAAGCAGTCTTCTTCACAAGTTTTTAATATCTTCACCTCAATTTTAAGACAAAGCAATTTTAATACTAGGTGCATCCCACATGCCCTTGCTGCAAAGTGCTTTTCTTGACAAGTTATGAACTAGTTTAAGGAGGTATGGTTAAGGCTGTATTACTGAATGGTGCTGGCTTGACCCATTGCCCTAAAGCGATTAATAGAACTATCCTGTGGGTGTGAGGTCAGTCTCTTTTATTTCTTCTAGAAGCTTGTGCAAGGGGTACAATACCATGTGGCCCCCCAAGGCTCCTTTTTCTTAGCTTGAGGGAGGTACTGGTTTAAAGGTTTTGAAAAACCATCTCATGGCCTGTGGAAGAGATGCTCCTTCATGAAGGTGGCAGCTCTTGTGCCCTCCTGTGCCCCCCCCAACCCCACACACCCCTGCTTGTAGATGAGTCTGTTTGCCTTCCTTCACAGACACCTGTGAGCCTTGTGTCGAGATGCCTGAGATCCCTTAGTGAACAACAGCTGACAGCCAGGACCCCTGATCACCCTTAGGATAGCTGATAGTCCGTGACTAACTAGAAGGTGACTGGGCATGGGGGTGGGCTCAGTGGCTGAGCACCTGCCCAGCATTCAGGAAGCTTTGAGTTTGATCCCCAGCCTGACAATAATAGTAATAATAATAAGAAGAAGAAGGAGAAGGAGAAGGAGAAGGAGAAGGAGAAGGAGGAGAAGAAGGAGGAGAAGAAGATGACGACAAAGGTCTCTTAGGGCAGATCTCTCTGAGGAAGTGGTATCTAAGTGACGTGAATCCCTGCAGGAAGAAGGGTCTAGACATAGAGGTAAATGACACAAGCAGGGATCTGGGGCAGAGAGAGTCCCTGGTGATTCCGTGCTAGCCTGAGAGGCTTGATGCCAGTGGGCAGGGAGCTGTCAGGGGAGCCCAGGCTATATGGATGCCAGACCAACTTCCTTATTGCCTTTCCAGCTGGGATGGAGAGCCAGGGCAGCATGGGGCAGCTTCTCCTAGGGTCTAACTCCATCTCATCCTATCCCTGGTTGGGGTCAGTTGCCTCAGAGAGCACAGAACACAAGCCTGACTCCAGCGTCCTTCCTGCCTACCGTAAGGCATGCTCTGATGGCTGTATCCATTATCTTTGGAGCCTCTTCTTCCCAGGCTTGGCCTGGTGTCCCCTCCTTACTGCAGAGCTTAGCCTCAAGGCATGGAAGTCCAAGTTAGCATCCTGGCCACCCTCCTGGTTCTGCGAGAACAAGGTGTTCTACCGCAGAGCCCTGGCCCGAGGACATGAGTGCACCTGACCCAGGCCACAGGAAGAAAACTGACCCCACTCCTGAGTTACATAAGCTGTCTTTGGAACTTGGCTCCTTTTGAGCCGATATGGGAAAAGGACGCCCAAACAGGCAAGCAAGTGCAACCAGAGAGGAGGGCGGCACCTTCAGGTCACTTCTGGGTCAGCCTGCATTCTGGGTGGTGGTTGATTCATTCATCAAACACGGCTGACATCTACTCCGTGTCCAACCTGCTGCTGGGTTCATGAGTAAATGCTCAGTGAAGGTTTGCAGGAAGGAGAGAGGGCAGGAGGAAAGGAAGAGGGAGGGAAGGGAAGAACGGAAAGAATAAAGGAGGGAGCAAAGGAAACGGGAAGGAAGGGGAGGGAAGAAAGAGGGACAGGTGAAGGCTAGAGAAGCCTCACCCAGGCTGCAGGTGTGCCCAAGGTCACATAACCATCTGGCACCTCTCTGGCCAATAGAAAAGTAGCATCCTGTTATGGAACTTTGAACCTTGCCTTAGCCGAGCTAGGGGGTGGTGGTGGGGGGTGGTGGAGGGAGCTGGTGCGGGAACCGGAATACATTAATGCAAGGACGAAGCCAGAGAACAATTGTAAATGACACACAGTACACTGATTTATTTTTGTAGCAACTCTTCAAAGTCCAGTGTGGGCGTAATATACCCCAGCCCATCTCTGTGGGGATCATGTTTAGCTAGCACACTGTGGCCCCACAGGGTCTGGGGATGCTGTGGAAGGTGACAGGTGCTGGCTGAGCCACACACTGCCTGCTGAGGGTCAGGATCAAGGGAGATTTACTGTGTAGGGTGTGTGTGAACACATTCACTTATTCATTCGCTTGTCTAATGCTCAGTGGATGTAGATTGAATGGCTGCACTGAGGTAGGGGCGGGGAGGGTCTTTCTGAGTGGAGAGGAGGAGAGGTCCCAGAGGAGATTGGTCAGTGCAGAGGCAGAACCATTGTTCTCAAACTTGACTGAGATCACTCAGGGCTCCATCTTGAGTGTAGACCCACCCTGAGTGCTCTGGGATCATGGTTTAGTGTGGGATGTGGATTTTTTTTTAAATTTCTAACAAATTCCCAGGTTTTCCTGCTGCTCCTTTCCTCCTCCTCCTCCTCCTCCTCCTCCTCCTCCTCCTCCTCCTCCTCCTCCTCCTCCTTCTCCTGCTGCTGCTGCTTCTGCTGCTGCTGGTCCAAAGACCCTGTTTTAAGAACAACCAGGTTAGAGCCTTACAGAGATGGCTCAGCCATTAAGAGCACTTATGGCCCTTGCAAAGGACCCAGGTTCAATTCTTAACACCTACACTGACGCTAGCACTGTAACTCCAGTTTCGGGGAGTGGTGAGTGTTTTTCTTTAGTATTTATTTGTGTGTGTGTGTGTGTGTATATGTGTTCTGGGGACCCAGAGTGTCAGGTTTGGCAGAAAGTGTCTTTACCCACTGAGACATCTCACCCCCATCTGCCCCAATCCCCCACCACACTATGAGAGGTTTTCAGCCAGGAAAGAAATGTGCCAGGCCTGTGACTTCAGAAACTCTTAGTAGTTGCTGACAGCTGCTTTCCTCCCAGGCCAGAGTGACCCCTA
Organism: Grammomys surdaster; assembly: GCF_004785775.1. NCBI lineage: Eukaryota > Metazoa > Chordata > Mammalia > Rodentia > Muridae > Grammomys > Grammomys surdaster. Next base: position 575,422 of record NW_021620408.1, on the reverse strand, counting down.
GCTCAGGAGGGCTCCATCTTCACATGGCAGAGAAGCCTGAGCTATCCTGCTGAAACCAGAAAGACACAGGTGCCAGCACTGTGGCCGGAAACAAACCCTGAGGCAGCTGGAGGCTTCACAGAAGAGTTTCCCCCAGTTAAGGAAGATTTGGACAGCTATGGGCAAGGAGAAAGTCAGGGGCTGGGGTGTCTGAGCCCTGTTGGGGTGCTGGAGTTTCCTGCTAGATAGTAGATTGGAATCAGTGAATTAAATTCCCTGTGCCTCAGTTTCCCTGCTTAGAAATAGGAGCATATATCGTAAGCCTACTTCGCTCCTGCGTGAGGTTGTTGAAGGGGACTAAGTGAGACGATCTCTATGTGTTTGACATGGGCCTGGGCTTGCAACAAGCACTTAATATAAATGTGGCCTCGTGTTAGTCACCGATGCCTGTGTCCCCATCTGCCTGTGCTGTGAGGACATGAAGTCTGAAGGCTCTGCCATCTTTGTCATTCCTGGGAACATTCAAATGATCTTCCAGGTTCCATAGTTCAGGGCATTCTCAGACCCTATCCAAGACCTGCACTTGACTGTGCTTGTATCCGGTCCCTGTTATCTCTGAGCCAGGGTGGGCTGAGGACAGTGGAATCCAGCAGCTCTAGAGACCTGCAGGCTGCTCCCCACCCCCAGGCTGCAGCACACCCCCAGGCTGCTGTGTCTCTTTAGCTGTTCCTGTCTGATAAGAGTGGATTTTTCCACTTCCTGCAGCAAAGATGCCCCGGTTTCCCCTCTGCCCACCAGCTGCCCTGGTTTCTACTCCTGCACAGGCTGAGATGGCTGTCTTGGAGCCACAGGAGGTGTGGCAGGAGGGGAGATGTGTGCGTGGGCCAGGGACCTGGGGAGCCGGCAGCAGATTCCATTAGGAGGGCAACTTCTCATTTCTGATGTGACAGGAAAGCCTGGTCTTGATCAGAAATGGCTAAACCTAACCCCAGCAAACACCCCCCACCCCCCACCCCCAGCCAGCAAACAGGAAGCAGAGGCTGGATAAAAATACTGTCCTCTGCAGCTGCAGCTGAGCTCTCCGGCTTTCAGAAAACCCTACTCTTGACAGGAAACACAGCTGCTGCCGAGAGGAGAGACGGGTGAAGGGACCTGGGGTAGAGACATGGGTGACAAAGGCAAGTGAAAGCAGGGACCCTCGAACCTAGCAGTCCGTAGCAGGTGAAGAAACAAGGCTGGGCCACTTCTGCCTGCCTGGCCTCCATCTTAGGTTCATCTGGGACAGACAGATTCCTCTCCACCTTCTTGGAACCAAGACACCATTATTGTGTGTGAGAGATTAGATTGTGGCTTTGAGTTTATTTTGTTAGTTGCAAAGAGCAGCTGCCTCTTGGAATCAACAAAGTGCTTCTAAAGGACAAGATAAAGAATATTTTAGGCTGCGTGTGCCATGCGGTCTCTCACACCTGAGCCCTGCGGCTGAAGCAAAGAAGCCACAGAAAGCAGTGAGACGCCCGAGCACTAGCTCCAGCTCGCTCAGGACAGTGACTCTCACGGACTGTTCACGTATCACACAGTACTCTGTCTTTGATGGTTTTCAACCACTTCAGAAGTAACAACCTGGAACTAGGCAGATAACTCAGTCAGTAAAGCATTTGCCTTGCAGACAGGGAGACCTGAATTTTATCTCCAAAGCCCCCCTTTTAAAAAGCTAGGCGTGTTAGCATGCACTTAATAATCTTGGCGTTGGCAAAGACAGACGGGTCCCCAGGACTCTGTGGCCAGAGAGCCTGACTTAACAGGAGAGTCCAAGGCCAGTAAGAGACCCTGTCTCAATGAAACAAAAGGAATGACTCCTTAGAAGGGACAGTTGAGGTTGTTCTCTGGCTACCACAGATGTGCAGACAGACAGACAGACAGACAGACACACACACACACACATACACACACACACACAAACACACACACACACACACACAGAGAGAGAGAGAGAGAGAGAGAGAGAGAGAGAGAGAGAGAGATATCATTCCTTGGCTTTGGCCCTGTTTTATTTCGGACAGTGTTTCCCTGGGTTGGTAGGTTCACTGGTCTTGAAGTTACTACGTAACCCAGGGTAGCATCCAGCTCCTAACCCTCTTCCCTGGTCTCTGGAGTGCTCTACTAAACCCTCTAGGGTGGGGTCCTCGTTCTTAACTTTCAATTAGTACAAGTAAAGTTCGCAGGCCTGGTTTGAGCTTGCAAAAGCAGTTTGCTGACTTCTGCACTATACAAACATATTTGTTTTTTCTTTCTTTCTTTTCAATCGTTGCTGTTGAGTTTGCTGCCCAACACAGAAGTCTCAGCTCTGCCTTGTCCTCTGAGGTCTGGGCATGAAGCATTATCTCTGCTCTAGCAATGTGTGGCAGCAGCAGCAGCAATCCTTAGTACTTGTCTACCCCGTGGAGGGTTCTGTCATTTAGTGAAAACGAAAATTTCTGACTCTGAAGGCTGATCTCACAGATCTCAAAATATTCAATAAAATAAAATAAACCCACTGGCAACCACAGCATACGTGTCACAGGCGACTTTGTGTCTTCGTTTTTTCCAGAGATGAGTGTGTGGATGTGTGAACCACAAGCTGCTTTCTTTTCCAGCTGAGACCTCGCCGGGTGTGTTGTTTTAAATCTCGCATTCTGTTACGTGCCAATGTATTCCTAGACCATTCAAAGCCTCTCAGATACCAGCTCAGAATCTCCCACCAGATGATGCTTCAAACACTGTGACATGAATGTCCAATTGTTTAGACATAGATCGCTTCCACGATGCCTTGATCATAAACAGTGTAGGCAACCAGCACTGATGTGGGCAGACTTGTCTGTCCATCTCTGCCTGTTTTCTTTCTTTATGTATCTTTTGATATTTATGTATTTATTTATTATGTGTGGGGTGTGTGTAAACATGCTGTGGACCTATGGTGGTCAGAGCATAACATTTTTTAATCAGCTCTCTCCTTCCACCATGTGGGTCCCAGAATCAAATGGACCATCAGGCTTGGTGGCAAGCCCCTCAGACACTGACTCATCTCACTGGCCCCATAGCTGGTTATTCTCTAATCTCCCTCCCTCCCTCCCTCCCTCCCTCCCTCCCTCCCTCCCTCCCCCATC
>NW_021620408.1:556909-571900 GCF_004785775.1 Grammomys surdaster | reverse complement strand
AGGGGGCTGGGAATTGAACTCAGGACCTTTGGAAGAGCAGTCAGTGCTCTTAATCACTGAGCCACCTCTCCAGCCCTACTTTATTATTTTTTTAACAGATCTTATTTTTATTTTTAATTCTGTGTATTTGTGTGTGTTTGGGTACAGGTGTGCTCACATGTGCAGATGCTTGCAGAGTCCAGAAGAGGGCATCAGATGCCCTCCAGCTGGAGTTACAGGTGGCTGCGAGCTCCCTGATGGGGATGCTAAGAACGGAACTTGAGTCCTCTGCTCTTAATGACCAGGCCATCTCTCCAGTCCCACTCTCAAATCTTTTATTCAGAGTGTGTGTCTGCTGAGGGCTCCTAAGATAGCCAAGCTTTTGACTTCTAAAAGTTTGTAATTTGCTGGGTTTCACTCTCCTGACTGTGCATTTCAGAGTCCCTTAACTGATAGGACTGTTTCCCTATTCCTGGCCCCAGGCAGCCATTGCTCTGCTTTCTGGCTTGAACTCAACTCTGCATCCATGAAACACAGGGGGAGACTCTGTTGTCCTGTAGTATCTGTTTTGATCAACCTCAAGTTCTTTGTCTCCTTCTTTTCCCAGAATTCCATCCTGCATCATAGTAACGTGGCTGCCCCCTCTTTCTTTGCATCTGCTGGTTTTAGACTGGAACGTTCCTTTATTTTTAGCCCCTCTGTTGTTGTGTTTATACCAGTGCGCTTTGTTACCGGCACACATCGAACAGTTTTCCTTCTCAGCAAAGCAAATCTTTACAGTCTTTAGAGTCGAGGGGAGGAAAGCGTTTGTGTTAGTGTTGACGTCTGGCCTGGATGCTTTCATGTACTTGAGTTTCATTGTTTCTTCTTTCTTTATGTGACTTCAGTAAAAGTTATGGTGTGTCTATGTGCATGTGCACATGCGTGTTCATGCACACACTTGCATGTAGCGGCCAGGAGACAACCTCAGGCCTCGCTCTTCAGGAGTTGGCCACCTTGGTTTTTTGTTTGTTTGTTTGTTTGTTTGTTTTAGATGTATTGTGTGTACGGATGTCTTGCCTGCATTTATATGTGTGCGCCATGCATGTACAAGCCCGGTGCCTACAGGAACTAGAAGAACATGTCAGATCCCTGACCATCATGACCACATGGGTCCTGGGAAATTGAACCCCAGTCCTCTGAAAGACAAAGTGCTCTTAACCACCGAGCCATTTATCCAGCCCCAATCCACCTTGTTTTTGAAACAAGGTCCATCATTGGCCTGGGGCTCACCAATTTGACTGGGCTGACTAGCTAGTATGCATCAGAGAGACTTATCTCTGTCTTCTGTTTTGGGATAACAAGTGTATGTCACTATACCTGGCTTTTTAAAAATTAAAATTGTCTGTCTGTCTGTCTGTCTCTCTACCCCAACCCCCCGAGTGCGCTTGCGCACACGCGCACGCGCGTGCCTGTGTACAGGTTTCTTCAGATCCCCTGGAGATAGAATTACAAGCAGTTGTGAGCAGCTCTATATGGGTGCTGGGAACTAAACTTGAGATCTCTGAAAGTAGACCATCTCATAGCCCCAGTGCCTGGCTTTACCACTTAGGTTTTGGGGATTGGCACCAGTTATATATGGAAATAGCCAGGCTAAAATGACTAATACTTCCTAGCAAAACAAGCCTGGACACATCATGCCAGTTCTCTGTTGAATGGGCTGATTGCAGTCGTAAGTTATAGGGTAGTTCTACAGAATGACTGTGAAATAACATCTTAGCATGGTGTCACTTGCTTGGAAAGTAATCAACCTGTGTTAGCTGTTGTTATGGTGGCCGTGAGGCCATAGCAGGGTCTGTATGTATGTATCTCATACCTGGAAGTATTTTTATGTAGTCCTTGCCTGGAGATATGAAATAATTGGACTATTTAAAAAAAAAAACCCAGAAGAGATGGAAACAGACTCAGTGCTCAGAGAGATGGGACTGAGGAACCAAAGGGAGGCAAGAAAGAGGATTGAAAGTGGGGGTGTCTGGGGAGAGAGGGGACGGAGAGGAAGTGCAGAACCTTGGAGAGCTCCCAGCTAGAAGTTCTGCAGACAGGGCAGAGAGTAGAAAGATGGTTTCTGCTGAGCAGCTGCTGGGAAGGAGAGCATCTGGGGATGGAGCTAAAGAGGAATTTGGGAGCTGGTGATGCCCGGGTCAGCTTTGTTCCCAAAGGGGATGGGAAAAGCCTTGGACTTGTGTTGGAGAACAGGCAGTCCCATTGTCAGACTTGGAGACTGAATGCTGTAGGGAGCAAGATACCTAAGGGGAAGTTAGTGGACGGGGGGAGGGGAGGAAGGGTGCACAGGCCAGATTGAAGCTCTGTTCTCCATGCCTGTTGTGCCTATGGATGTGGTTCTCTTGAGTAAGGAGCCGCACTCTCTCATATGCTACGAGCAGTGGGTGGGGGTTGTAGTTACCCCATGTGATCACTGATCATTGCTCTTTTGTGCCTCCTCTTCCAGAACTGCTAATGTTTGGGGGAGACGAGGGGTTGGTTCCTGGGCCTGGGCCTGGGCCTGGGGATGTGACTTTGAGAGAAGTCAGCATCTTTCTGGGCTACATTTCACCATGACTGACTCATTGCCCAGAACCCCAGGAAACTGTTGGAAGAGGCTCTAATGAATCTGTCACTGAAAAACCACCATTCCGCTTGACTGAGCCTCTGCCCCCAGCCCCAGGAATTCACGATTCCATGGAAGTAACTATTTCTGGCTATTTCTGCTCCAGGGACGAGCAGTGGTGGGTGGAAAGTTGAAGTTGCTCAGTAGAGTGATTTTGGAAACATGGTCAAATGAGGACCAGGGTACATTTGCTTTCTGAATGTGCTGGGCTGAGGGCTGGACCCACTGCAACCCTGTTAGCACACTGAGGAAGGGAAACCAGATCACTCTAGGTAGGATTTTCCAGGCAGGAGATGTCGTTCCCGTGGGTGGCAAGTGACAGCTGGAAGGAGGAAACCAAGGTGCTTGGAATTCAGGGTAGCATAGGGTCTGTCCAGGATGGAGAGGCAGCAAGAAGATGCACCGAGGGTTGGAGCTCTTTGCAAAGCTGCCAGTCCTTCTGCCACGTGACTTCGTGACTTCGGGCTAAATATCAGCCTCCATACCTGGGGCGCTCATTTGCAAATGGTAATAACAAGGCTGCAACAGTGACTGCCATCATCAGCTGTCTTCTTTCCCACGGGATGTTCTAGCACACCGAGCTCTGAAGGCAGCAGTTCTGACCTGCTCTTGCACTTTTTGCCATCTCTTCTGTGGTTTTTACTTGGCAGTGTTTTGGCAGAGTGGTTTGGTGTGCAGGCTTTGGAGCCGACTGAGCCCTGGCTTTAAATCTCAAGCTTTGGTTGGGACGACAAGATGGCACAGTGGGTAGAGGTGACTGCTGCACAAACCTAACGACCTAGGTTTGATCCCTGTAAAGGTAGAAGGAGGGAACCAACTCACAGAGTTGTTCTCTGACCTCTATTTGCACACTGTGATGCATTTATGCCTCCTCCACCAATGCATGCTCTCTCTCTGTCCCTCCCTCCCTCCTTCCCTCCTTCCCTCCCTCCCTCCCCCTCCCCCATCTCTCCTCTCTCTCTCACACACACACATGTACAGAGACACACAGACATGCAGACATACAAACACACACATGTTCACAGACACACACATACATATACAGATAACCACAATAATAATGTTGATGATGGTGATGACGATGAATATGAAGAAAATGATCTTTTCAATAGAGAATAATCTTTTCAATATCAAGCCTCTCACACCTCCCTGCTACATTTGGGCAAGTCACCTCACACACCCATACCTCAGTCGCTGTCTCTCATCTGTAAAGGTACAATAGTAGCCACGGGTCTCACATCCCTCCATCTGGATTGTGGGGACCAGTTGATGCGATTGATGCCTGGAAAACACCCAGTGCTGCACAGCGGGTACTGGGCTACCAAAGGAGTGAGTAAGGGCCAGGATCAGAGAGAGGAAAGAGTATTGTGTTAGGGAACAGAAATGATGGCTACCTGGTGCTAGCTCAGAGTAGAGGCTAGGTGAGGTGGGGCTGAGGACTCCTGAGGCCAGTCTCCAGGTCTCCTCGTGTGGGGAGGACACTTGCTCCCTGCTCTCTGTTAACCCCTAACTGACGCTTTTTGGTCATGGAGTCATCCTTCCTGAGGAGCCTCATGTCTGTAAGACAGCATGAGAGGTGATGCCCAAGGCCGGGGGTTGAGTAGCTGTGTGGGGTGCGGAGTAGAGGTTCCTGCAGTATGGAAGGGCAGGGTGCCACAGAGAGGTGGCATTCAGTCGTAGTCTGAAGGATGAAGAAGAATTTGCTCGCCCAGAGTGGAAAGAAAGGTTTCAGATGCAGGTGATAGCGTGTAGAAGCTGGGAACTGGGGGCCCAGCTTTGGTTAGTTTGAAAAAGACAGAAGCCAGTGCAGCAGGAGAAGGCCGCAGCAAGAAGGAATCAGGTAGGACTTGGAGGTAGAAGCGAGGACTGGTTCACGCAGCGGAAGAGATGAGACAGAGAATAGCAAGTGGTGATTGGTGCCCATGAGCATGCCTGCAAGGCATCTGGTGGGCCTTGGGGAGATGCATCTTGCTCAAGGTCTGCCTGCGGTGGGCCAACCCTGCAGCCTCTGCGCCTCAGTCCTCAGGTGCAGGGGCAGGGCCCGTTCCTGAGCTTGCATGTCACTCACCAGCGCTTGGTCACAGGCACTGAGTTCTTGGGAACAAGACAGGTAAAACGTCAAAGGAAAACACAGTCTTGTCAGTGGTGATTTTCCCCTGTGAAGACAGCTGCTACCAGCTTTCTCCAGGGAAGGCCCCCGTGCAGTCCAGCATTGCAGCTGGAAAGGCAAAGAGCAGATGGCCTTGCTGGCCCAGATTCCAACCAGATTGCCTGGGAGGTGTGGGTGTAGTGTATGTGTGTGTGTGGGTGGGTGGGGAGCCAGGAGCGAGATATGTGGGTGAGGGGAGCAGGAGACACCTCATGCCATCTCTGTGGTGTTCTTTCTGAAGAGGGGTGCTTTCCAGGGCCTCTCTGTGGTCTTTAACCAGTACCTGTCAGAGCCCCCTTGAGAGAAGCTACTTCCATCTGTGTGGGTGACTTTCAGTGCCCATAGAAACAGCCTCAGCATCCAGTGCCCAGCCCAGGTAGGACCCAGGTGCAGCTTGCCAGTTTGTTTCAGTGTTTATTCTCCTGGTAACTGGTAATAGTGGCAGTTAGGCCTTCTCTTCCTAAATCTTCACAGCATCCTAAAAACAATCCTCCTTTGATCCCCATTTTATAGCTAAGGGCCTGAAGGCCTAAGGCCACAGCTAACCACATACTTGAGAACAAATGGTTCACTCTGATAAACTGATGGTGAAGTCTGGAAGCCCGGGTCTGGTGCGCAGGGGGCAGCCTCAAGCGCAACAACCAGGAGAGAGGCTGGGACTCCCAGACAGAGGAGAGAGCGTGCCCCCTTTTGTCCTTGTGCTTCTTGAGCCCCTGTCGAGCCTTAGACCCCCAAGTTTCCTCCCCAGGTTTTAAGGATGCTCATATAATAAGACGTGAGCCTGGAGCGGTAAATGCAGGATCTCAGTGTAGCTGAGCAGGCTGTATGCAACTTCTAAGCACTCCATTCACGTAGACTATGATGAAAATGATCTGGCCTCTGAGTTGGTTGAGAGGGTAGCCCTATGTGGGGCTGCAAGCTGCAGGGCCTTGAAAACCAAGCATCTGCAGACCTTGCCACACAGGATGTGATGCAGGCAGTGGGTTCTGCACAGTCTAAGGGGACACTTAGCTCTGCCGCTCTGAGATGAACAGTGGAGGTGACCCATCACCAGGCTGTGGTTTTCTATCCTGCTTGTGGGGCCTGGAGCTCTTCTGTCTGTGTGGAGGCCTGAGGTCGTCTGATACTCAGTCTGCCTCAGAGCATCCCCTGGCTCCCCATGTCAGCCATCAGCTTGGTTCACAGAGCCTTGGCTTCTGGTCCCAGTACCTCAAAAAAAACAAAAAGACAGTGGACAAGCAGAGTCCCTCTTCTTGCTGAGCCCAGAGAAAGGGAAGCTGGCTGCGTGCTGGGTGGTGGGGCTTGGCTCCAGGGAGCTGGGCTCAGAGCCAGGCTCTGGCCTCCTAGTGAGAGCCTCTCCTCATGGGTATTCAGGGTTTCTTAGAGCTGGAGATGATCTGTCCCACTTCTTGGGATGAAAATAACTGCCCGATTTCAGGGTAATTACATGGCTTGGGCTCCCACACAGTGCAGAGAGCCCCCCGATAATTACTGTGTGGATGCTGCTGTTGGCAGCTGATGCTTATTTCCTGCCACGGAGTCTTCTGGACAGGAAGCCTGGGCCATCATCTATCTGCTCTAGACAATGCAAATCTGCTCAGGTGAGCAGAACTTTCCAGAAACATTTTCTGGACAGGATCATGATGGCTACTTCTCTCACTCCAGAACCATCTGTCAGGCTTGGGACACCACTGCCAACCCAGATACAAGCTGGGCCTGGGGTATTCAGTGGCTATATTAGTAATTATTGATCCCTGTGACAAGAACATCTGACAAAATCAACTTAGTGAAGGAAGTTGGCTTACAGTTCCAGGGTTCAGTCCGACATGGAAGGGAAATTGTGATATCAGGAGAGAACAATGGCTGGTTGTATCCCCAGCCAGGAAGCCGAAAATGATGACTGTTGGTTCTCCACTCTTTTTTCTGTTTTATCAGTCCAGGCCCCCAGCCTATGAGATACATCTACATTCAGTGGATCTTCCCAACCCAGGTGAACATCTCTGGAAAAGTCCTCAGGTCCAGAGGTGTGTTTCCACCGTGATTCCAAATCCAGCCAACAATGGAGAGGAATCATCTCAGTGGCTTTACCATCATCTCCTCAAGTAGTCCTGGGCTAGACCCACCTACGAAGTTACCAAGCTCTGTAAGAGGCACCTGCATGTGGGCAGAGCTTCTTGTTACGGCTGATGTCTGAAGTAGAAATTTAAGGGTTCTTTGGAGTCAGTTGTGCTGGATGGTGTTTTGCTGGGGCAAACATGTGGAGTGTTTTCCTGAAGTGAACGCAGGTGAAAGACTAAAGCAGACTCATGAAGGAACGTTTCACTGAAGCAGACACAGGAGAGAGGATGCTCTCCTAAAGCAAACACTTGGAAGGACATGTGATGAAGGATTCTTTGCTAACATCACTCATGTATCGGTCCACCCCACATTGCATAGTTGAGCTGCATTTGTTAGTAACTTAGTAGGTGGGCCTAGCCCAGGGCTACTTGAGGAGATGATGGTAAAGGCACTGAGATAATTAATCTCCCATTGTTGGCTGGATTTGGAGTCACGGTGGAAACACACCTCTGGCCATGTCTCCGAGGGCTTTTCCAGAGATGTTCACCTGAGTTGGGAAGATTCACTGAGTGTGGATGGCTCTATCTCATAGGCTGGGGTCCTGAGTTCAGCATGCAGAAAGATACAAAAACTATAATTGCCCAGTTATGTGGGTGGGGTTGTGATACGGCTGTCCATGAGATGCTGAGATCCATGAGTGTGTATAGCAGGAAGAGGCCAAGGAGTCTGAATGAGCCCTAAAGGATGTGGAATGGGGCACATGTGTGTGCACATGTATGTGTATAGTATGCCATTATACACATGCTTAGAGGCCTATTAGGAAGAGTGCCTGGATGATGGTGCATAGATGGATGGGCGGATGCCTGGCGTGCTGGATATTTGTATGGATGGATAGATAATTGAGTCTTCCATGCAATGAGAATCTGCTTTGCAGAAGCTCAGAGGTCAGAGGAAGTGTAACTCTTGTAGTTGACACAAATGACTGTTGCAGAAAACAGGAGCTTAAGAAAAGAAGGTGGAGAGGCAGACAGACAGGATTAGCTCACAAGCCCTTCACTGCACAGCTTTAAGACTCCAAACCACAATGTGAATGGCACCCCGTGGAATCCGGCAAGACAGTGACCTGCAAGCTGGGATTGTATCGTGCAAGACCTTGTATCGAAGGCAAGGGTGCAGGATGCTATTCTCCGAGTAATGGGGAAGCAGAGAAGGGCTTGAGCATTTTGTGATGAGGCTTGTTTCCATCTGTAATGCCTGAAAGCTACACTGTCCCCCTAAACATCCCCATGAAGCTAGGCACACTTAATTTCTATTCTTTCTACTTTGTACCACAAGCGGCTGCTGAACAGAGTGGTGGACACTGGATTTCACATGCATATTAAGTCCAATTTAAATAGCCATGACAGCCAGATGTGGCTCCCTAGGGGACAAGCATCTAAAGGATCTGGCTGGGACTGTGTAAAGTCTTGTCACATAAATGCCTTGGTAGCAGTGTGTCTTGGGCAAGTCTACCCGAGACATTTTCTTGCCAAATTGAGGCCTCAATTTCCCCTTCACACAGGTTTCTGTCCATGCTGAGGTAAGGGTGCAGTGGGCTGTGGTCTAGGGGCAAGGTCTGTGAGGATGGAACTGAGCAACTCCCCCAACCCCTGCTCCTGAGACTTGAAGGCTGTCCTAGTGTCCATCCTTGTCTTTTCCCTGGCACCTTTGAATCTGTTGATTGACAGTTGTCCTGCAGAGTATCTACCACAACTCCCTCCTAACCTGCTCCCTCCACTAGAGACACATTGCTGAGGAGACTTCCTCAGCCTGCCTGGCTGCATGAGCTACCAGCAGGAGACAGTGGCTACCTTGGGTGTTTGGTATGTGACCTTGGCTCATGTGAGTGGGGTGTGAGAAGACTCAGCAGGGCATGCGCAGCCTGCTCCTCCCACCTGCAGGCTCCCGTGCCCCTCTTCATCAGCACCATGACAGTGGCCCTTCCCACAAAGCAGCTTGTATATCCGGCTTGTTTACCTGTCCTCAGGCAGTCACCCCTCATCTGGGCCTCTGGCCCAGAATTCCACTTGCCTACTCAATGTTCAGCCTAGGAAAGCTGAATCCAGGGCAGCCCTCCTAGCACTCCTTAGACAGTAGATGGTCTAAGGAGAGAGAGAGAGCTGTGGGCTTCAGTGGACCCTGCTGTTGGCCCTGTGGGTAGCTTCCTCCATGGGGAGAGACATAGCTGAAAGCTGAACCAAGGGAATCCCTCTGTGCTGAGCAGGGTGGGGCCATGCAGGCTAACAGATAGGTCTGCTTCTTCAGGTCAGCTTCTTCCTCCTCCTCCTTCTCCTCCTCCTCTTCCTCCTCCTCCTCCTCCTCCTCCTCTTCCTCTTCCTCTTCTCCTCCTCCTCCTCCCCCTCCTCTTCTTCCTCCTTCTCCTTTAAAAAAACCCCTTTGCACATGGCTTCTAGCCAACATTGAGACCCTGGATGGGACAGGGTGAGGAGAAAGGACGCTGAGGAGATGAGAGAGGTGCTCTCTAATGCTATCTGTACAGTCTGGTTTTCCTCACCTCCCATAACACACGTACATGGGCACACACACACAAATATACATATATACATGCATGTGATAGGCATATGGCCACCTAAAGTCTAGAACAGGTGGTAGTAAAACCTCTACCCTCACTTCCCAAAGGCTCAGTAGATCCAAAGAAGACAGTTGACACCTATTGGTAGGTAAGCCATTGTGTGTGCAAGATACAGCTATACTAATTAAACCAGGCATAGCCAAAGACACTTACAGAACCATGGACTGATCACTGATGCTGAGCCCCAGACATGGCTCAACTTGACAACATATGACCTCATATAAGGTAGAGTTAAAATCATTTCCACTTTACAGATGAGAAAACTGAGGTGGTGAGAAGGAAATGTGTTGATCATGATTGTCCTGTCAGTAAGACTCCAGAGTGCAGGTTTTAGGGACAAAAAAGTACTTCATATTTGACAACCTTTGCCAACTTCTCAGCTCAGCCAGGAGTAGAAGCACCTCTGGTGAGTCAGCTCTTCTGGAGGGAAGCTGAAGCAGGAGAATTGTACGTTTGAGATCTTGGGCTACATAGCAAGTTCCAGGCTAGCCTGGGCTACTTAGCAAGATTTTTCCCTCAAAATAAAAAAGGTCAGAGCTGTAGCTCAGTAATAGAGCACTTGCCTAGCACACACAAGTTTCCTTCTCTGGCACTGCCAAAAGCAAACCCCCACAGTGCTCACATCAGTGTCTGGCACCAAGGAAGACGGGACAGTTGTCAGCACTTGTATGTGTGATCCATTCTATGCCTCAATTTCCTCATCTGTGAAATGGGGATGCTATTAACATCTTACTCTTCTGTTGGGAATAAGTAAGAGCATTTATGATGGGGTCTGGAGGAGGATGGGTCTTGCTGGGTTCCCACAAGTGAGTGACAGGAACCTCACTCCTGTCCTTTCCTCTTGCAGTACGCTACTTCCTGAAGAACAAGGTCAGTCCTGATTTGTGCAATGAGGATGGACTCACAGCCTTGCATCAGGTAAGCAGGCCACTCTGGGGTCCCCTGGCCTCTCTGCTTCCTGGTAACTCATTCCCCCAATCCTCAGGGAAGAGGGGCCGTGAGACAGGAGCACAGAGAGCCCAACTGGAAGGCTTTTGTCCTTTGGAGATGCCCGTGTCTGTCACAGGCCGGCCCTCAGAGCCCCTGTGTGCACATACACACACATGCAGTGACAGGCTCTGAGGACAGGGGCTCTTTGTTCACTGTGTCCTCACAGGGTGTACAAGTTGAGAATTGACAGAGGGCATTCACAGCCACCAGGACATCCCACTCGTCCTGAGAACAAAGCCGATAGACTGTGTTGTTGTTTAAGGTCACATGGCCAAGACCTATGGCCAAGAAGTGAGTGCTATCAAACACATGTTCTTTCCAAGGGAGTGTGGTGACATCCCTCCCTGCCTGGGGACAGCCTTGGCTGTCACCGCCCACGTGGAAGCTTTGTTTTCTACCCCTCTAGCCCCCAAGGGTCAGTCCTGTTGGAATTCTTTCTCCAAAAGCTGAAAGTTTGCTCCAGTTCAAAGCTCTGTTGTGTCTCCTTCCTTATACTGAGGGTAAAGAACAAATCTTGGCTGTTCTGCACAAGACCCTGGAGGCCTGACCTGCCCGGTCTCTGTTCCTCCCCAGTTCCTAGGCCTGGTCCCTGCCTTTCGGGTCCTCCACAGAGGCCTCCTCTCCTTCATTTGGTTTACACTGCCCATGCGCACACAGTAGCTTCTGTCTCCAGAAAGAGCCTGAGAGCTGGGCTGTGACAGAGGCACTCTTCTTCCAAGAGACCCGTCCTCTCCTGTCGTTTAGCACTAGTGTGACACTCTGAGATGACCTCATCCCAGAAACTGAGCCTCACCACAGCACAGCCTGCATCTTCTGCCCATTGCTGTGTTCCAGCGTCTTTCCCCATGCTTGCAGACGGTAGGCACTCAGCAGGTGCACACTGAATCAGTGAAAGACCACACCTGATGCTTCCCTGTGCCTCTCGCCTGAGTCTCTGAGCAGACGGACTTGAGGGTAGACTGGTGAGGAGAAACCCATAAGATGCTGGGACAAGGTCCCGGCCACAACGTTCAGCTCTGAGCCCAAGGGCTGTCTGCATGTACTCTTGACCCTTACTGTCCTCCGGGGCCTCAGGCACCCACACTTTAGGCAACTGTCCCAGTAACCTCACTGGGTCTTACCCAAGGAAACCCCTACCCCCAAATCTGAGCTTCATTCACTGCAGAGGCGAGATCCTCAGTCTATCCTGAATTTGAGACCTAAAAGGCAACCACTGAGGCTGGGTAGTATTCACTACCCAGAGGCCTAATGATAGGATAGCCATAAGGATAGAGTTATATTTGAGACCTGGAACTGTCACTCACTTGTGTGTGACTTTGGACAAGTTTCTTAAGCTCTCTGTGCCTCAGTTTCTTCACCTGTAAAAAAAAAAGTAGTCTCCATCTCTTTGGGTTGTAGAGAGACTTGAATGAGCAGCTGTAAAACCTTGACTGTGCAGTAATCAGGCTGCAGAGAAGGCTCCGCAGCTAAGGGCTCGTACTGCTCCTGCAGAGGACCACAGTTCAGTTCCTAGCTCCTGTGTCAGGCTCACAACCACCTGTAACGCCAGCTCCAGGTGATCTCCCTCTGCTGGCCTCAATAAGCACCTGCGCATGCATACACGTATATGCCTACATACACACAAACCAACATAGGCACATAATTAAAGATTTTGAAATAGTCTCCTTTGAAAAGATTTGAATTATGGAGCTGGAGAGATGGCTCAGAGGTTAAGAGCACTGGCTGCTCTTCCAGAGGTCTTGAGTTTTATTCTCAACAACCACATGGAGCTCATAACCATCTATAATGAGATCTGGTGCCCTCTTCTGGTTTTAGGCATACATGCAGATAGAACAGTGTATACATAGTAAATACATAAATCTTTTTAAAAAAGATTTGTTATGATTACAGTTTATCATGTGCCTACTTCACAAAGCACTTCAGTGGTATATCTCATTATGATCTTCATAGCCATCCTCAGAAACACTGTTATCCCGTTTTACATCTCAAGAAACTGAGGGGAGCAGCTCTATTCTGTAGACCTTTTCACAAAGATGGGAATAAATATTCCATGCGTCTGTATGGACCAGCATAGTAGCTACAGAGTTCTGTGGTTAATGTGACAAGAACTGGATTCTAGCCGGGCAGTGGTGGCGCACGCCTTTAATCCCAGCACTTGGGAGGCAGAGGCAGGTGGATTTCTGAGTTCGAGGCCAGCCTGGTCTACAGGGTGAGTTCCAGGACAGCCAGGGCTACACAAAAAAACCCTGTCTCGAAAAACCAAAAAAAAAAAAAAAAAAAAAAAAGAACTGGATTCTAACTCTTATTCAGTGTTAGTGAATTTAAACACATATTGGCCATTTTGGATGTGAAATCTCTGGGTTCTAGGTCAAACAGTGAATCACGGCAGAGCCAGAGCTAACAGCAGTAGCCTTGGCTATCTGGACACTGGTTAGAAGAGCCCCAGGGCTCTCTCTAGGTGGTATCTTTGCCTTCATGAACTTTGGGGGGTCCCTCCCTTGAATTTGGGGTTCCTTTTATTTCTCACCACCCTACTTCCTTTTCTTCCTTGCTGATCACATGACCTCCTCAAGTCTAGCTTTTCTTGGGGGGCTACTGAGCCTCCAGGAACACGCAAGGGGAGGGAACTGTCCAGAGTCTGTGCTTAGTTATATAGACTCTCCCCTAATGCTACCCCTGCCACACTTGCCTTGGGCTCCACTTTGGGATGGTCCTTAGGAGGCGTCTGCCCAGGCTGGCCCATGGACTCTCTCATTCTCGGGTCATTCAACAATCCCTTTTGCTCACTGGCTCTTGTGTCAGGTTAGGGACATGATGTAAGCAGCACTGCTTACAGTCTGTGTGATACGATGTGACCACAGGCCTAGAAATAACAGCTGTGGTGACCGTGTGGTCAGCGTTCACATGGTGGAAGCAGAGGTATCTGTGCAGCTTGAAGCTCGAAGCTGGTGGCTTGCCTCAAAGGAGAAGTGAGACAGGCTTCCGAGAGGAAGGACACCTGAGCTGGGACTTGAAGTAAGAGCTTACGAGTCTGACTATTGTATGCATGAGTAAGAGTTTGCCAGAAAGAAAAGGAACAGCATTTAGAGCAGAGAGAACACCACAGAGGCTTGAGAAAGCTGCCCAGCCTTTGAGTGTAAAGGAGTAGTTAGAGGCATAGAGGAAGCAGGGCTGCCAGGTTGAGAACGGGACCTTCAGAGTCAGGCTGTTTGGACTTTATAGATTGATTTTGTTATTGTGCGGGCACCCTGTGTCTGTCTGCCTTTCTTTCTCTCTTTCTTTCTCTCTTTCTTTCTTTCTTTCTTTCTTTCTTTCTTTCTTTCTTTCTTTCTTATTATTTATTTACTATTTGATTAAATTTTGAAGGATCTTGCTATGCATCGCAGGCTAGCCTTGAACTATGATCCTACTGCCTCACCTCCCTAGTACTGAGAGTGTTGGATGTAATCTTGAACAAATCTATTTCTTGCCATGTGTGTGACTTTGTGGGAAGAAGAGGACCCCCCGCCCAGGCTCGTTTTGAGGGTTAAATGCTGAAGTGAATGGCCAAAGCACAGTAAAGGCTCTCCTAGGTCTTCCAAAAGTAGCAGCCTTTACTGTTGATAATGAGGTGACATCCTGTGACCTCCAAGCTGTGGATTGCCTCTCACCACAGGGAAGGCTGGGATACCTGCAGAGCCTCTGAAGGCTAGCCAGGCAGTTCTGGTCTGCTCCTCTTGGACGAGGGGAAGCTTCTGAGATGTGCAGAGGTCTCGATGCAGGACCAGATACAGTAAAGCAGGGGGCATCTGGAGGCAGAGATGGTGCAGTGCTTGCTGAGAGCAGGGATGGAGACAGACACTTAGGAGCAAATGCTGACTGTCTACTGGATGTGGGAAGTGAAGAGGCAGAAGTCAGCCTACTGCAGGTGCCAGTTTCCCACCGTGGTCCCATGGTAACTACAGGGCCTGCTCTCCCTTCCCCCACACACTTACCACTCATCCTCATAGACACCCCTGCACCAGCCCTGGGATCACTCCCACAAGACTCCATAGCTTTGGGTATGCAAATCCCCTGGTCCTATCTCCTTCAGCGGACTGTTTACTTCCTTTCTACTGATGCCAGGCTCCAGTGCCTGTGTCTCCCTCTACTGGTTATATTGTGCTACTGCATGATTCTCTTGCCCCATGAGACAATAGAATGGGCTGATCTTTTCCTGTCTGTCCAGAAAAGTACCTTCAGACCTAGCCACGCTAGACCAGCTAACAGAAAGAACTGACTCTGTGGCACCATCTGTGCATATGGCTGCTCCTTTCCCGTGTGTTCTTCTGGTACAAAGTCCTGGCTGGATGGGGATATGCTTGGGGTTGTGGTAGTGTTCTGCCCCTCACCCACCTGGGGTCAATGGGCTTACATAGGTGTTCCTGATCTTTCTGTTGGCCTCCATACTCTCCTATCCATCCATCCATCCATCCATCCATCCATCCATCCATCCATCCATCTATGTATGTATCTATGTATGTATCTATGTATGTATCTATGTATGTATCTATGTAT
>NW_021620408.1:543569-556899 GCF_004785775.1 Grammomys surdaster | reverse complement strand
TATCTATGTATGTATCTATGTATGTATCTATGTATGTATCTATGTATCTATCTATGTATGTATCTATGTATCTATGTATCTATGTATCTATCTATCTATCTATCTATCTATCTATCTATCTATCTATCTGTTACTTATGCTGGCCAGGTCAAGTCTATCCCTTAACTAGGTGACTTCTTCAATGTAGCCTCTCTCTGTCCCTCTCAATGTGGGTGTGTGCCCTTGCACAAGCATATGCATGCATTTGGATGCACACCACACACACACACACACACACACACACACACACACACACACACACACAGTATCCTTCATGTTTCCTGTTGCCCTGAAAACCAAACCTAGCTTACCTGGACAGCAGGAGTGAGCTCACATCCCCTGATACACCTGCAGAGTGGCCACTTACCCACCCTCTGTCCTCACCTCTGCTCTTCCTGGATGAGGCTGTGTCCCATGGTGAGCCTTTCACTCCCTGTCCCTGGAGCCTGTGTTCTCTTAGGGGAGCTGTAGGGTTGGACCCTCCTACCTGACTGGGGCTCATCCACCTATGCCCACAGCTCCATCCAGGTATGAGCACAAACAGGCTATCTCTGTGACAAGCCTATGCCAGAGCCTCTGGAACCTGTGGGAGGAGTCTCAGTCACTTGGGGACCGCTGTGAGATTTGCATTCCCAGATCTAAAATTCTTAAAAGTTCAAACAGACATGCAGGGCCATACCTTGGAGGCCGCCACACCAAAGGAGGGTGTGGGCAGAGACCCCAAATGCACCTGAGCAGTCCTGCTTGAGCTGAAGGATGAGTTAAGAGTCCCCTTAAGACATTGCCTAGAGACAGCTGTCTGAGATTTTTAAAAGCTCATTCAAATTGTATGCAGCCCCGCTAACGCTCATAAAAACACTTTATAGCTGACCGGGCCATTTGCCGAGGCTATTTTTAACTTTCTCGTTATTAACTTCTCTAAGAGGTAAAGCGCCTCACCCAAAGCCACGGGCAGAACTTCCAACACTGAAGCAACACAGCTGGATTCAAACTCAGGCTCTGTCTCCGACGTCCTTCTTGGGATCTCTTGTGGGGAGTGTGAGATGTGTCCCCACCAGGGCACGGGCCATGCCTGACCTCACTCTGCCTCTGTGTCCCTCCCAGTGCTGCATTGACAACTTTGAAGAGATTGTCAAGCTGCTGCTTTCCCACGGTGCGAACGTGAACGCCAAGGACAACGAGCTGTGGACGCCCTTGCACGCGGCAGCCACGTGCGGCCACATCAACCTGGTGAAGATCCTCGTTCAGTAGTACGTGCCCACCTCTCCCTGGGGCAGCCTGTGTGCCCGTCCACAACAGCATCTTCCATGAGCATTAGTCCTCCTCCTTGCCTTCCTTCCTGCTCTTCCATCCCCCCCTCCTTCTCCTCCCTGACCAACACTTTTCCTCGCTCCATCTTCCTTCCCCAAATTCCCCTTCTCTCTATCTCTGTCCTTACTGCTTTCTCTTTCTCTCCATCACTCCTGACTTCTCCATCTTTTCTATGCTTTCTCTTTCTTTACAACTTTTACTCTTTTTTACAGTTTTTGTGCCGCACTCTGCACTTCTGGCCATGTTAAGGGGTACAGCCCATGCTGTCCCCCTTGTTAAGAACTGTCACCACCATCCATCTCTGAAACTTGCTTCACCTTGCTCAGTCCACAACTATTGACCAGGACGACTCCTCCCGCCCCCGTCTATGGCCTTCCTGTCCTCACCTACCTCCAATCCCCCAGACTACTGTTCTCTTTGCCCTCTTCTCTCTCTGCACCAGCAGCTCACTTAAGTGCAAGCAATGTGTATCTTTGCATGACTGGGTTATTTCACTTAGCACAATGTCCTCAAGGTTCGTCCATGTTAAAGAGGGCTCCGAGACAGACTGTGTATCCATTTGTCCATTGATGGACACTGGTTGCTGTGACACTTTGGCTGCAGTGCACAGTGGTGCCGTGAACAAGACTTGGCTTCCCATTCATTTGGAAATATACCCAGATGTGGAATTGCTAGGCTCTGTGATAACCATTTTTAATTTTTAAAGGGATTTGTCTTTTTTTTAAAGATTTATTATTTATTGTATGTATGTGAATACACTGTAGCTGTCTTCAGACACACCAGAAGAGGGCATCAGAATGCATTACAGATGGTAGTGAGGCACCATGTGGTTGCTGGGAATTGAACTCAGGACCTCTGGAAGAGTAGTCAGTGATCTTAACCTCTGAGCCATCTCTCCAGCCCTAAAGGGATTTTTCTATTGTCTTCCTAGTTCCCTGTTTTACATCCTGAACAACAGATCCTGTGCCAGGCACTGGGCACATGGTCCAAGAAAGCAAGGCCGGTGGGTGGGGTCCTAGAGACTGATAGCATCTGAGTTCAGGGATGGGGGTTGGAGAGCAGATGACTATTTGAACAGGTCTTGTCATAGCATCAGAGACCCATCAATGCCTCCCAGGAGGTCCCTAGGGTAAGGGGAAATAGCAGCTTCATGTACTTTTCTATTGATCTGTATTGGAACCACCTGAGGCACGAGTGTAAAATACACATTCCTGGGCCTCCTGGCTTCTTTCAGGGTGGTGGAGAAAACCCATGGAGCTGCATATCATGTTCACAGCTACCCAGGAATTTCTGACATAGAGTGCAGCCACACTTGGGTACCACTCTCATCTCCAAGGCTGGGATAAATACTCTGTCAGAACACAACTTAGGGGAGAAAAGATCTATGCAGTGGCCTACAGTTCCAGGTTACAGTCCTTCCTTGTGGGAAATGAAGGCAGGGACTTAAAGCAGCTAGTCACAACGCTCAGAGGCAGAAAGAAATGATCGCACTGATTGTTTAGCACTCTCAGAATTCTCTGCTCATACACAGGGCCAGGGCCCAAAACTCAGGAATGATGCCGCTTACTCTTGGGCTGAGTCTTCCAATGTCACTAAAAGTAATCAAGACAATCCTTCACAGACATGCCCACAGGCCAACCTGATCTAGACCAGGCTTCATTGAGACCCTCTTCTCAGGCAGATTCTAGGTCACGTCAGATTACCCATCATAAGTGCCATTAGCCTGAAGGGGCAGCTCTTCCAAGGGTGCCCCAAGCTCTGTTCTGGCCATGTCTTGGTCAGCTTTTTGGGTAAAGGATTCAAAGAGGAGGTATATGCAGTCTGGTGAACTTTGGCATGGAACATGGAATAACACATGGTATAGAACATAGAACATGGCTGACCTGTGAGAGACCTGGGTTTACATCTTGACCCTGTCATATAAGTTGTGTGGCCTGAGACATGTGGTTGAGCCTTTCTGATTCATTGTCTGCTCTCGAGTAGGTGAGCCACACAGTAGTGCCCCTTGGGGACACTTGTCACCATAACGTGTGCAAGGGACTTACATCTAGCCTGTTTTCAAGAGGTAGTGGGTGAGAGGTCCTGTTCCTTTTTTATATAACTTCTATTAGTGTTACCAAAGAGGGCTTTGTCATCTGTCTGGAAGTACCTTTCTGCTGATGGAGCTCATCTGAGACCTTGGTCCTTTCCTGCTGGGACCCTGGGATTCGGAAACACTGCATTCCCAAGATATGTGGTGGGAAGGGCATCACTCAGCAGGGATACATCTCAGTGGGGTCATGGCTGCTGGGGAGTGTGGTGGGGCTGTGGATGAGAAGTCAGGTCAACCCAGACAGCCCTTCTTGTCTCTCACTCTGACCCTTTCTCTGCAGTGGGGCTGACTTACTTGCTGTCAACTCTGATGGAAACATGCCATATGACCTCTGCGAGGACGAGCCCACCCTGGATGTCATCGAGACCTGCATGGCGTACCAAGGCAAGCGGGAGCAGTATGTTATAACATGGGCATAGTGCGGTACTGCAGTGAACGTGGTTCCAGCGGATGGGAACAGAACAGTAGCTGGCACTGTACCTGCCAGCCTCGTGCTCAGCTCCCAATAACTGGGACAGGTCCTTGTTATTATTGTCATCTGAATGGTTAAAAGACAGGGGCATGAAAGGACCTTGGAACACATGCCACGCAGAGGGAGGTATTGTTCTCCCTGTCACCCACACACGCGGGCGGCCTCAGCTGGCCTCCTCTCCTGTTTGTCAGCTGTGACAATCAATTCAGTCAACACGCGCCATAAAGATGTGTCCCCATTTGGGAACATGGGGAGAAGTCAAGAACATTTGGGGGTGCTACTCAGTGCCAGGCACCAAGCTGGCTGCCAGGGACCCAGATAAACAAGATGTGGGCTGTTCTTGGCTCACCGTGAGCTTTAGAGGGAAGTGCATGTAACAGTGATACCTGCCAGTCCCAGCTCCCTACATGCATGCCTGTGAAGCGCCCTCCCATACAAAAGGTCTTAAATCCAGACCTGTGGCTGTGGCCCGAGGTCCTGCCTGGTTCTCTTCTCAGTGTTCTGCCCAGATCTCCGTGGTCGCTATCAACTTGGCTTCCTTACTCTCTGGCACCTGCATTCCCCCATTAATTTCCTGTAGAAAGTTTTAAAATAGCTTTTGTGCCCACCTAGTGAAACTGTGGACTCCGCAACGAAGTTATAAAGCCATGGGAGTCTAGAAGGAAGTTGACAGGTCTTTCTTTCAACATAGCTACCAAAATATTTTAAAATGTGCTACATAGAAGCCATTGATCCTTTCAAGGGTTGGATGATGTGGTATGAAATTACCCTGAGTTTCTCCTGGCCATAGGCTCATGGGCACTGCTAATTGTTCTAATGATAGGAAATACTAATTTATGTAAATAAATACTAATTTATGTAAAAGTTAGTCAAAATAGGCATGCCACTTATTTTAATCCCTCCAAACTTACAGATTGCCCCCAAATTCTACCCATGGGAACTTGATCCCGTGGTTTATTTTTGTTGTTGTTTTTAATGGGCCATTGTGTTCTCTCCTTAGGGCAGTAGCCACCAGTAACAGGCACACTTTTGTTACCCAGAGATTTGGGCAATAACAGGTCTCTCTCTGGGGCTGGAATGGCTCATACCCATAATCCTAGCAGGTAGGAGGCAGAGGCAGAAAAATTGTCACAAGTCAGAGGCCAGCCTGGGCTACAGAGTGAGACCCTGTCCCAGAAAATGAAAAGCAAAAGTCTTGCTGGGTCCTTCTAGCTCTTCTCCAAGTCTCTATTTGAAATTAGTATTGTCACTGATTTTTCTCATTCTTACAAAAAGGATGTATTATCTATTATGTATGGTGCTGAAAACACAGTGTGCATATGAGAGAAAGGAAGGCGGCAGACCCTTGTCAAAAAGGGTGGCCAGTGGGCACTGGCTGGGGAGGTGACGTAGGTCAGCACCTAAAGAATGAGGCAGAGCAGTGACTGGGGCAACTGGAGGTGATTGGGCAGGTGCTCCAACTTAGCAGGTAGTTCAGTGGGCATGAAGTGAGTGATGTTAATAAGAGCCCTACTAGGTGCCAGGAAGGAATGGGCCTTGCCCTGTGAGGTAACCCATGGTGTTTGTGTTTAACAGACCTGGAGACAAAGATCTTGAGCATATTTGTGCACTGGGTGACTGGCAGACTCCAGGGCAGGAGCTGTGTCCTCCCTGTGTGCTCTTTCCTCTCTGCTTGGGACCCAGCCGCGACACTGTTGAGTAACCTCTCACCTCCTTGCAGGCATCACGCAGGAGAAGATCAATGAGATGCGCGCGGCTCCTGAGCAGAAGATGATCTCAGACATCCACTGCATGATAGCAGCGGGCCAGGACCTCGACTGGATAGATGGCCAGGGTGCCACTCTGGTGAGGGGATGGGCCAGGCGCTGTGGGTTGGGGGCAAGTACCAGAACCAAGACCAGCTAGGGCTGAATTGGGTCTGGCTCCTGGTAAGGTGAAATCCTATACACTTGAGACCTTGGTCTCCTCCAGTCCCCCACCCCGTTGCTTCTGGAATATAGAAGATTAAGGCTCATGGTCCAGCCTTTCTCCTGGGGCTGGGCGTCAGGAGCTCTGTGGCTTGTCTCTGATGTCTCCTTCTCTGGTTTGTTCTGTCTTCACCTGTGTCTAGCTTGTTCTCTCTCTCTGCAACCTGTCTCTGTTCAACCTTCCTTTCTGCATTGCTCTCTTAAGTAGCCTCTCTTTCCTCTCTGTTCTTGTGAGAGCTGGGCATATCCTATTCTGTCAAATCTTTCTCTGATTCATCACTTTGTCTGCCACTCAATTCGGCATCACCTTCAAGCATGGGTGCGTATTTCTACAAACTTACTTTACCTTCATTGTTTGGGATTAAATGTCTATACTAAGGGCTGAGTCACACCACAACTCAAAATAGGTCTTTGCAGAAAACAACACAATCGCAGGGTTCACAGTGTGATCAAATATCCTGCAACACTGGAGGTAATAGCGTCTTCCTCACAGGACAGCTGAGAGGACTGAGTGACAGTAGGCAGGCGTTGAGCACAATCTGAAAACTCGGTATATACTGATAACAATTTCCCTCCTATCTCTGTTTCTGTCTCTGTATCTCTTCATGTTTGTTAGGCAAATGCTATACTTTATCTCCAGACCTTATTTATTCATTTTTGAGATAGAATCTTGCTGTGCAGCCCAATCTGACAATGAGCCCAGGATCCTTCTGCCTCTGCCTTCCAAGTGATGGGACTCTAGGCAAGCGTCACTGTGCTGGCTCCAGCAACCCTCCTCCTCGTTAGCAGTATCCCTAGATGAATCATACTTTTTATTTCCTGGCTAAGTACCTGCTGTGACCCTGTGCTCTGAGGTATCTGGCTGGCCAGCAGGTTCTATTCTCCACAATAGGCAAGCATCAGACATATAAATTAGACATCGCACCATAGATTTATTCTGAAAATTAAAAAAGAAAAGCCAGCCCTTATCAGGACCTCAGAGCAACCTCCTCATGGAGGAAACATGTGACCATCAGGGCCACATCCTATCCTAAGCTATGACTTAGATGTCCCAGTGACTTTCATCACAGAACCCCAAACCCTTCCCATCCTCTTCCCATCATTCCCAGTCTTCAGCTGGCCTCTCCAGACTGTCACTTCTGTCCCTCTCTGTGGCTGAACAGTAGTTTCTCTTTGTCCCACCTCCTTCTCCCTCCTACCCTCATTCTCAGGACATACCCTGTTCCATGCTTGCCACCTAGTGCTAAGCACTTTCCTTTTTGAGGGATGGAACAACTGGAACAACTGAGTTCTGCTGGGGACAGCCATGACAGGCAGCCTTGAGTGGTGCTGAACAGAAGAGTTAAGGCCTCAACCTCAGTGGTGGCTCATGCCCATAATCCCAGTATTTGTACAAGCTGAGGCAAAATTGTTGCAAGATGAAACTATGTCAGGCTACAGAATAAGACCTTTTCTCATTAACTAACTAAATGAATGTATGAATGAATTAGTTGGGACCTCAGCATAGGCAGTGTGAGTCTTCCCGTTACAGGTATCGGTGACCTATTGCTGCATACACGATCCCTACAGGTTAGACTCTTTATAATAACATGTAGCAGTAAATATTTAAAGTCCACTCTAAGCTCCTGGCGGGTGCATGCGCAGCTCAGCACACGCCCAAGAGCTCTGGATTCACAAATAAAGGATAATGCATTTGCAACGTTTATATTTAATATGCTCTAACTAGCTGGATGGCTGAGCACTTCCAAACCTCCCCGCGGCTAGCACACACTCCCTCCGGTATTCCTGAGTTAACACTTTCTAAATCTATATTTTATCTCTGCTGCCCTGTTTCCTTCTGGACAGCCCTCCCTTTGCACCTACATTTCAGCCGTTTTACCCTCTTGCTCCTTCATGGCGTGGTCCATCCTACACCCTTCTCATAGCAGACTCTTTTCTTCTCCCTCTCCTGCATTTCTTGCCCAGGAATCCAAAAAGTTCCACCTCTGTCCCCTGCCCAGCCATTGGCTGCTGGCTCTTTATTGACCAGTCGAAAAACCAATTATTGGCAGGGACCCTCAGCTACGTATGAATTCCCATGTAAGCACAAATCAAATCCCCAACATAAACACAACATTTCTGTGCCACAGGGAATTAAAACTGCTTATCTGGGTGACTCTGACCTGGCATTTCCCATGAGGTTGACCAGGGCTGAAGTCACATTTGAAGTTGGTCTCCTTCATGGTGGTTCCCTTGCACAACTGATGTTAGTGTTGGCAACTGGTAGAAGGCCTCAGTTTCTTGCCTCCTTATAATTTCTCCTCAGTGCTATCTGAGGTGGCTGCCTCCTCCCAGATAAATCCAAGAGAGCATAAGGGAGGAGCAGCTTTCATGCCCCAGCCTCAGAAATCATATACTGTTACCACTTTGTAATATTGTCTTGGTTAGAAGCGAGTCACTCAATCTGGTGTACTTTCAAAGGCAGAGCAACCAGATCCCACATATAAAAGAAAGATATGTCAAAGAATAGGTAGGTACATTTTCAAATGACCATTTTGGACCCCTGAGATGCCTTCTTCAGGGCTAAGTCAAGAGCCTGTCTCTCCTCACCCTTCTACTTTATTTCACAATCCCCTGAAACCTTCCTGGCTGGTGTTGCTACCTCATTCTGTCCCATTCTTTGGTCCCACGGATGCTCTGAGGCTTGGGGTGAGAAAGGACACTATGCCTCGGAACGTGGAGTCAGCCCTCTTAGGAACGCTGACTCCTTTCCTCTCTTCCAGCTACACATAGCTGGAGCCAATGGATACCTGCGGGCCGCCGAGCTCCTCCTGGACCACGGAGTGCGTGTGGATGTGAAGGACTGGGATGGCTGGGAGCCTCTGCACGCAGCAGCCTTCTGGGGACAGGTACTTCCCATCCACTGTATAGTAGTCAGGCACAAGATAAAACTGCTGAGACCGAGTCTTTTGGGCTGGCAGTTGGTGAAAGAGCTAGGACCCACTAAGCCAATGAATGGCTACAGTGAATGTGTGGCAGATGAGAAGGCTCAGGGAGTGGGGGGTTGCAGACACACTGGCTGATTGCATCCTAACTGGATGAGAATCAAATCTGTCCAGTAGAAAACCCCCTTGATTTCTGCTTTGCATGGTTTCTCTAGAGTGTTTCCCAGACGTGATTTCAGCCTGTGTGGTCATCCATATACACCTGACAGCTGTGGAATTACAACTGACTTCTCCTGCTGCTTCTCCTCCTTGTAGTAACCCAGACATGCTGGGAAGAGGTGCCAAGCCCATCACTTCTGACAGGGCTCTCTCATGGCTCCAGGGTCCAGGGTCTTCCCTGGAAATCACCTTTCCTCCACCATTCTTTGGGTCACATTCTAAGAGGCCTTGGGTACTCTCTCCAGCTCTTAGACTTCCTGATTCCTTGGTATAGGGAACATGAAATTCTTCCTGTGTTGCAGATGCCAATGGCAGAGCTGTTGGTGTCCCATGGAGCTAGTCTCAGTGCCAGGACATCCATGGATGAGATGCCAATAGGTAAGACAGATGAATACTTTGTATGCACATACTCACCAGTTTTTTGATGGTGAATAGACATTGGTTGAACATGTGGCTGCATAGATAGGTAGGTAGGATGGATGGATGGATGGATGGATGGGTAGGTAGGTAGATGGATGCATAGGGTAGACAGGAAATGTGATGTGGGATACAATAATGGCTGGATGATGGATGTGTAGGTGGATAGATACATAAGCAGACAGGTGGGCTGGGGATGAGCCTATGGACAGATGACCAGGTTAGCCAGTAGATGGACAGATAGACAGAGGGATTCAGTGGATTGACTGGTAAACCCCACCACTCAATGGGGAGTTCTCAGCATTACTTCATTTCCTTCTTGAGGGATCTGCTTGTTTCTCTCAATGCTCAGATCAAGGAGACTTGCTGACTCTCCCAGAGACAATAAAGGGTTTGTGTCCTAGTAAACTTCTCTGTTGCTGTGGTAAACACTGATCAAAAGCAACTTGGGAAGGGAACAGTTGATTTGGCTTACACATCCTCATCACAGTTTGTCACGGAGGAAACTCGAGGCAGGAGCTGATGCAGAGGCCATGGAGTAGCCTGCTTACCGGCTTGTTTCTATGGCTTGTTCCCCCAGCTTTGTTATAGAACCCAGACCCAATCGTACAAGGGTGGCATGGCCCATGGCAGGCTGGCCCCTCCCAGATCAATCATTAATCAAGAAAACGTGCCCATAGACTTGCTCAAAGGGCACTCTGATAGAGACAGTCCCTCAACTCAGATTCTGTCTTCCCAGATACTCCTGGGTTTGTATAAAGCTGACAAAACCTACAAGCTGAGGCCCTCAGTTTTAGCTGGGAACTTCAGGATTTTGGAGCCCAAGTCTCCCATTCTCACATTACTCAAAAGAAATGAGAAGGGGCTGCTTTTCTCTGTGCCTCAGAGGTTCTCAGAGCTTCTGGTGGGTTTGCATTGGTGGCCCCTGGGGTACAGAGCCCCTCCCCTGCCTTCTGCAACTGATTCTTGTACTCCCTCAGACCTGTGTGAAGAGGAGGAATTCAAGGTCCTGCTGTTGGAGCTTAAACACAAACATGATGTGATCATGAAGTCCCAGCTGAGGCACAAGTCGTCCCTGAGCCGGAGAACATCCAGTGCAGGCAGCCGTGGGTGAGTGGTACAGGCAGCCAGGGTCCCCTGCACATGCCTGCCTGTGGCTCCTGGGCACAGCTTCCAGCACCTTCTCTGTCCTCCTCAGGAAGGTGGTGCGTCGAGCCAGCCTGTCAGACAGAACCAACCTATACCGGAAAGAGTATGAGGGAGAGGCCATCTTGTGGCAGCAGCGGAGTGCAGCCGAGGACCAGCGTACTTCCACCTACAATGGAGACATCAGGGAGACCAGGACAGACCAGGAGAACAAGGACCCGGTGAGGGACCTCCTGCCTGGTCTCAGAGTTGGCCATTGCCTTGGGAAGAGAACAGGGTCCAGATTGGTCCTACTTCCTCTTCCGGGAAGCATCAGAAAGGAAATAGCTGGGCAGTGCCCTTAAGCAGTTAGCTTCCGTCTAATGGTGGTGGCTAATGTTAAGCAGTGACCCTTGGGTACATTAGTTAGAGCTGACATCTTTTCACATGCGATGACCTCATAAGTGGCAGAGACAGAGAGACTTCCCTAGGCCTGGTTGTTCCCCAGTAGATCTGGTTTTGAGTTCTCCAGAAGAGAGGTTTGACAGAAGAGTTACCCTAGGAGCTAAGGGTTGAAACCTTCTTTTCCTGGGAAAAGGTTTGAGAATGGTGTTTCTCAAGATGCTATCTGGTTGAAGGAGGTTTTATCAAAAATGTAGGAGGGCTCTGGGACAGTCTCTGAGAAGCTGCTCCGGCAGCAGCCAGGGGTCCTGGACTCTAGGCTTTCGGAAGATGGTGTGATCTCCTTCAGCTGTGGTATCGGAGGTCAAGTTGGGGGCTTAAAATGGTAGACACTCATGGGTCTGAAGTCTAGAAGTCTAAAACAAAGATTCTGACAGGGTTGGTTCCTTTTGGTGCTTCCGAATGGGAAGTCTGTGCCAATGCCCTCTTCCAGCTTCTGGTGGCTTGGGTGTCCCTTTACCTCTAGTGTGGCTTTAATTTCTGTCTCTGTCTTCACAAGCCTTCTTCTGTGTGTGAGCACATGCATCTCTCTCTGTCTCTCTCTCTCTCTCTCTCTCTCTCTCTCTCTCTCTCTCTCTCTCTGTGTGTGTGTGTAGTGTAGTGTATTACAGGTGTATGCATATATACATGTGTGCTCATGCCTGTGGAGAGGCCACAGGTATACCCTACCTCACTCTCCACCATTTCTTTTGAGATTGGGTCTCTCACTGAACTTGATGCTCACTGATGAGCTAGACTGGCTGGCCAGTGAGCTCCAGAGGTCCCCTGTCTCTGCCACTTCAGTTACAGGAGCAAATGGCCACATGCAGCTTTTTAGTAGATGCTGGAAGTCCATGAATGATCACACCCAGCTTTTTTGGTAGAAGCTGGGAGTCCAAACTCAGGTCTTAACTCTTAGATAGGAGGCCTTTACCAACCAAGCTATCTTTAAGGCCTCTCCGTTTTCTTATAAGGGCCCCAGTCATCAGATCAGGGTCCATCCAAATCTAGTATAATCTCATTATTTTTTTGAGCCAGATAATTGTTCATTGCCTGTATATGAAGCACTCTCCAGTGACATCCTTGTGCTGATTCTATTTCTTAGTCTCTAACATAACGACATAACTACAGCCAGCCACTTCACAGGGCTTCCCATATGGATCAGTTTTGCACAGGCTTGCCCATCCCCTTAGTTCCTTCTTGTCATCAGCCTTAATTAGGTTGATTCAGTGCTCAGCACAAGTCCCTCCACATACTTACATGTGTAAGCTCATCCCGGTCGACAGGGATGGACGGGGTGGGGGTGGGGGGCTTGCCCAAGGCTTTAGCAGCATCTTGAATCCCACAAGTTGGGGTATCGTGATCCAGAGAAGTCTTCAACACCTTTAGTATTGACATCTGTTACACCTCCAGCCAGGAACTTCTTCCCTGGCTGTGATGATGGATTAGGGATTGACTGAATCTTAAATTCGAAAAGCATCTGCTTCCTAACAGCGGCAGGGGGAAAGCCCTTATCTTAATTTAGTGACAGTTGAAAAGAAAATCGCTGGACTCAGACATTGAGTATGTACGTTTTTTCTCTCTCAATAATAGACCTTGAGATTCGAAGCAGTTTTATGTTTATAGAAAAATCAGTGAGGTGCTTTGGGAGATGTAAAGTGTTTGCCATGTAAACATGAGGACGTGAGTGTGGATCCCAACACACACACTGGGGGAGAGGCCAATCGGGTGTGATGGTGCATGCCTTGGATCCCAGAAGTAAGAAGGTACAGGCAGGTGGATCTCTGTGAGTTCAAGGCCAACCTGGTCTATAGAGTGAGTTACAGGATAGCCAGAGCTTCGTGGTGAGACTCTGGCTCAAAAAAAGGGGAAAAAAAAGTCAGAGTCAATGATATACACGTCTAAAATCCTAGTGCCTGGGAGATGCAGATAGGAGAAGCCCTGGGGCTTTCCGGTCAGTCAGATAGCCGAACTGGTGAGCTTCGGGTTTGGGGAGAGACCTCTGGTCTACACACACACACATACACACACACACATACACACACACACACACACACACACACAGATAGACAGACCAATCTCTGGTCTCAATACATACACATATACATACACATACATATGCACATACATCTACACGCACACACACACACACACACACACACACACATACACACACACATACACACACACATACACACACATACACACACACATACACACACACATACACACACATACACACACACATACACACACACATATACACACACACATACACACATACACACACACACATACACACACACACACACACATACACACA
>NW_021620408.1:528067-543169 GCF_004785775.1 Grammomys surdaster | reverse complement strand
CACACACACACACACACACACCAAGCACACACACATGCACACACACACACATACACACACACACATACACACATACACACACACACACACACACACTATTAAATAGTTGGAAATTGCCCTCAGGTTCTCTTTCATAACCATGTGCGTTTATGTGCTGCATGTGCATCTCTGAGGAGCCAGGACTGATGGACACATCACAGCACATGTGTCCGTCTTCACCCTGTGTTGGACCATCTGTGCACTCCACTGTTATAGTGTCACACAACGGGCTTTCACTGTCCTGGACAGTCCCCAATGTCCCACCTGAGCCCATCGGTGACAGCACAATGTAGAACATGGCAAGAAAATAGACTCTGATGGCAACTTTCTACGTGTGTGTGTGTGTGTGTGTTATTAATAATCTTATGCTTCCAGAGTTTTCCTTTTTCAGAAGGACATGGAGTTGGAATTGTCTAATCTGTAGCCTTTTAAAGTGGCATTACCTGCATACCTACAGTTGTTCAGTATTCATGGGGGCTTGGTTTCAGGACCTAGCTTTTCTCAGACACCGAAACCTTCAGATGCTCAAATTCCTGTGCAAAATGGGGTAGTGTCTATGATAATCTGCACACCCTCCTATTGCTTTTAACAGCTGACTTCTAACACCTTGTACCATATAAAGGCTGAGAAGGAAGAAAAGCCTACTCCCAGAGTTTTGTGTTTCTATGTGTATAAAATATCGTCTCTGTCTATCTGGTTCCCTCCCCCCCCCGTGTGTGTGTGTGTGTGTGTGTGTGTGTGTGCGTGTGTGTATGTTAAGACACGGCTTTGCTTTCTAACACAAGCCTTGATCCCTTGATCCTCCCGCCTTAGCCTTCTAAGTCCTGGGATTACAGGTCTGTGCCACCATGCCTGAGCTATCTCTATTACGCTTGAAACTGATTCTTCTATATTTAGGAAGCTATTCTATTTCTTGTCATGTGTGTTATCAATGATTTTCTAGATTTTTCTTAAAAAATATGTGTCTCATGACTTTGTTCATGGTGACTTTGCAATGGGTTCCATCTTTGCTGATACCAGCTGTTTCTGTGTTTTTGTTTATAGTTTCTGGACATTAGCTCTCTTTGGAGCTCTTATTATCCAAGGACTATTGAAGTGTATAGGATTTCTAGGTGGGAGACTGTATTATGTGAAGCGGAGATATGCTGGGAATAGAGAGGGAGGAGCTACAATTGACTGGGTGGGGTGCAGGCTAACTAAAACTGACTTATACACATGTACAAAAGGGCAATTTATTGGTTCACCTAACTGACCCAGCAGGAACTAGGAGTTCAGAATACACCATGAGGTCAGTCTCCCTGTGTCCAGCCTTCATTGATGTCAGCTTCTCTTACGAGCAGAGAAAGCACCTTTGACCCTGTGCTTCCCCAGGGCACAGCTTATGACATCTTTACCAATTGCAGTTCCTTCAGAAACATCTTCCCTAGTCGTTCCAGCTGAAGTTTCACAGTTGAGTTCCACTGATTCTATTTCTATGAACTTGCTCCAAGACGTTGGCAATAAAATATGCTCATTAGCCAAGCCCTGCGGGGGGTGGGGGTGGGCATTGGCCTGCTTTACCAGAACACAGAGCCTGATGCCCCAGCGCTACATAGAAGTAGAGAAACAGATAGAGATTGGGTGTCAGCACTCAGGTCCCTCAGCAGAGGTGCAGGTAGCTGGTGAGTACAGACCCTCTAGCTGAACGGTGATACTGATGCTGTCCTCTCCTCCCCCAGAACCCCAGGCTAGAGAAGCCTGTACTGCTCTCAGAATTCTCTACCAAGATCTCACGGGGAGAACTGGATGGGCCTGTGGAGAATGGCCTCCGGGCTCCTGTCAGCACCTACCAGTATGCGCTGGCCAATGGGGACATATGGAAGATGCACGAGATGCCTGACTACAGCATGGCCTATGGCAACCCCAGCGTGGCTGATGTCCCCCCACCCTGGAGTGGCTTCAAAGAGCAGAGCCCCCAAACGCTCCTGGAGCTGAAGAGGCAGAGGGCAGCAGCTAAGCTGCTCAACCACCCATTCTTAAGCACCCACCTGGGTAGCAGCGTGGCCAGGTCGGGGGAGAGCAGCAGCGAAGGCAAGGCCCCCTTGATTGGAGGCAGAACTTCCCCCTACAGCAGCAACGGGACCTCGGTGTATTATACAGTCACCAGCGGAGATCCCCCGCTCTTGAAGTTCAAGGCCCCCATGGAGGAGATGGAGGAGAAAGTTCATGGCTGCTGCCGGATCTCTTAGTGTCTGTGACCTGAAGGAGAGAGCTGCCTCAGAGAGGGGCCCCTGGAATCCAAAGCCAGTCCAACAGCCCTGGCTGGGGAGGTGTCGGGGCAGCCGGGGAGAGGTGGGATCTGCTTTCCAGAGGAATGCTGACCTTATCTCATGCCCGGCTGCCCGTGGTATCTCTACTCCCTTCTGTGCTGCTTTCTTGCCTCACTCACGCCTGCATCTGAAGTATAGTGGGCCAACTCACTCTGCAGTCTGATTCAGGGAGGGTGGGGTTGGGATCTCAGTTCTGTACTTGGTAAAGGCTTCTTAGGACCAGGAATATCAACCAACCCCCTACACACACACACACACACACACACACACACACACACACACACACACACACACACAGAGTCAATTTAGTGTGTGAGAATGCTACACCTGAGCTCTTGGGAAGCAGACGGGGCTGAGAACTTGTGGGTTCTGCCCACAAGAATGAGTTCAAGAGAGTCTTGGCACCACTGCCAACTGGCTCCCACTGGGAAGAGGCCTGCTCAGCAGAGACCCACAGCTCTGAAGTCATACCAGTCTGGGTCACTATCACACCTAGCAGAGACAGGAGGAAGTCTTATGGGTTCAGGGAAGCCAGGAATCCTTATGGATCAGGTTAGTGGGTCCAGACCTGCTTCCCACAGCCTTCCTGAGAGCTATTCTCATGTACATGTCACTAGGAAGATGGAGGACTGTTCATGGGCCAAGCTGGAAAGCCAGGCCATCCATACTTAGAAGAAACCAAATCTTGTTTTGGTCTTCCGTGGAAGCACAGGAGTTGGGAAGGGTGCAGCACATTGGTAGTTTCCAAACTGCGTTTGGTAAAAAGCATTCTTTGAGGCTCTAAGAGTCCAGGTGGGAGGTAACTGACTTTGCCATCTCCCAAGATAGTGTCACAGTTAGGTTTTATTTTCTAGTATTTGAGGACTGGATTTCATCAGGAGCTTCTGGAGGGAAGGGGCTCCCAGGGAAAAGGTGAGCACATTGCTGAGAACACCGTGGTTAACGTTGATACAATACAGCACCCTAGCTGGTCTCTGTGGTTTCCATGCTGTTTTGGTCCAGCCCATCTCAGCCTGCCCTTCTCAGGCCATCACATTAGCAGTTGAGGCTTGCTTACACCTCCCACCTGACCCAGCTCAGTCTGCAGAGTGAATGCTCAGGCCACGCCCCTCCAAGCTTCCAAGCTTTGCCTTTTCTGTAATGCTGTGTAAGTAAGACATGTTCGCCAAGTGTCACTTGTCGGCTCTTGCCAGGAGGTCTCAAAGCTCTCAGTCTGCTTCTCCTGGAAGTGGTAATGGCCAAAGCTGCAAACTGAGGTGCCCATGGCTGCTATCCTGTGCTTCGTTCAGGAGAGCGTGGCCTGGTTGGAGTTGGCTATCATCCCAGCTGTACAGCTTTGCTGCCCCTGTCTTCTTGCTGCTAGGGAAGGAAGGAAGCCCACACCACATCACCACCACACTTTCCCACAAACCCACTGAGATTGTGCTCTGTACCTTGAGTGCGACACACTGGCTCCACCAAAACCTTCTGGTGTAACTGGCAAGCTACGAGTTTGTTCCTTGCTCTGTGCTCTTTTTATTTGTCCTCAAACTACCTCCTTAGAGCCCCGAGAGGGTCCCTACATCATTCAGATGTATGGGACAGATGTCCACTTCTTTATGGCTCCCCAGTGCCACACATTTAGTAGTTGGGCTTGCCATTTGTTGGTCTCTGTCTCCACTGTGGCCTTGGGACCTCAGTAGAGTAGAGATGAACCAGGACCTGACTAGACTGGGCAGATGCTTTATTAGAACCAGGAGCGTGGGCCAGAGAGCACCCTGGAGGCTGCTGGATGCAGGAGGTGCATAACGCTAGGTCATCCCTGTCCCAACTCCAGGACAGATGGAATCTGGAATGGTGAGATAACATAATGAAGACAGTTTCTTGAATCCCTGGGGCCTCAGCTAGGGATGAAAGAGTAGATGATCGAAACACACAACTGTGGCTTTAAACTCTTAGCTCTAACAGACACTGAAATGCCTCTGGAGATGACTTTAGCCACAAGGTGGGCAGTTGCCCAGGCAGCCAACCACATACTCCTAGGAGTCAGCTGCCTGGAGTTTCTGAGCTCTTTGCTCAGGGGCCAGAGAATGAAGGCATTTATTGCCTTTTCTGAGCCATTCAGGCCATTTCTCCACACCCAGCACTTCTTCCTGCCTCCTGTGTCATTCTTCTCTACCTGAGGGATAGGAAACTCAGCTGCCTCCTCCATGGGAACTAGCCCCAGACAGTGTGGATTCATGGGCCTTTGTTCACGTTTTCCACAAGGGATAAATGTTCCCTGTTCAGCCTCCAAGTCCCCAAGGCACTTTGTGACTCTTTGGAATATTGAGAGGCATGATGAGGAACAATCTCTAGCACATGAGACAGGGCCACCCACCCATTCACTCATGTGATCTATTGAGGTGCTGAGACACACTAGATGTGCTGTTAGTTTTGGCAGATAATGGACTAGCCAGTCAGCAAAGACTTTGATCTCTTGAGGACTGTGGGCATCCCCAGACTCATCCATTATTCTAGTCAGAGTGCCTCCATCCCAGACCGGTGCCCCCAGTGCTCTGCAGCACCTGCAGTTCTTACAGTGTAAATCTCTTTAGCTGGGACACAGTTTAATGGCCACACCTAGATAACATTTGCC
Source organism: Grammomys surdaster (assembly GCF_004785775.1). Taxonomy (NCBI): domain Eukaryota; kingdom Metazoa; phylum Chordata; class Mammalia; order Rodentia; family Muridae; genus Grammomys; species Grammomys surdaster. Next base: position 538,204 of record NW_021620408.1, on the reverse strand, counting down.
ACGAAGTGCAGAAGCTAGATCTCAGGTACCAGGTAGACACTATCTCTGCCCATCCATCTAGAGCCTTCATGGTAGCCTTCAGGCCAGCATCCATGAAGAACAATATAACAGCAGTCTAAGATCAGTGCCTGGAAGAACCAGAAATCTGCAAATTTGCTGTCAAATACATCTCTAGCATTTACAGGCCTTTCCTGTTCATTTTTGCTTGTGAATCATACAGTCTTCTCCCCTACACCACCAATGGGTGTTGGGAGGGAGAACAACTACTTCTCTTTAAATTAAACATTTCCATGTGTGTCAGCCTCTCTCCCTGGAAGATGTGGATCCAAGGGCTAGGGGGAAGCCTAGCAAGGTTGACCAGATGGCTCACTCCTACTGAAGATATCTATTTCCAAACCAGGTGCCCTGCAGTTCCCTGTGAGCTGTGGTTCTTTGCACCCACCTTACGCTCCCCAGACTATTAGAAATTGGTAGCTATCACCAGGTTGTGAATTTCTGGCCAGTAGCTCAGGGAATCGGAATGAATCCTAAACCCAAGTCTACTTTGGGGATATAATTCTTTATCAAATATGCAGCATTAATGAAGCTTCTCTGAACTATTTGATTAACTTTTAGATGTTTGGAAAGCTTGCTAGAGTGTGGCCCTCAGCCAGGTGTAGTGGCACACACCTTTAATCCCAGCACAAAGGAGGCAGAGGCATGCGGCGGATCTCTGAGTTCCAGGCCAGCCTGGTCTACAGAGTGAGTTCCAGGACACCCAGGGATACACGGAGAAACCCTGTCTCAAAAAACCAAATAAATTAATACATGAATAAATAAGTAAGGCCTCTGGGTTGGGTTAACACAGTCTAGCTTTGTAACAATGGGAGACTCTTGGTTCTGTGTTTGATAGCCTCTGGTCCTGGGTGTTATCTCCTACCTGCTCTCCCAAAGCAGGATACTGGGATATTTTCCAGAGGGGCCATCCCTATGTGATGTCAGAACTGTCTGAACTCTTGCTATTTGTAGCCTGGTGATATCCCCTTCTTCCCCAGGGCACAGAAAAGCCAAGGGTCTTATGGCCAGAGCTGACAGCTCCACTGAAGTGACCTACCACTTTCCTAGAAAGCCCGAGACCTCTCCCTTGTTGACCAGAGGGCCTGCTTCTCAAGGGCACTTCAAATGCCACTGTGCGGGGCCTGGCTCTGCACACCCAGGAAAAGTCTGCAGACACCCAGCCCTCCGCAATAATTCACCAGACCAGAAGCCACTGATGTACAGAGAACACTTAAGAAAAAAAATGTATTTTATGTGAAAAAAAGTTAAAACTCTGTATACTGTATCAGCAGCTTTGTGTAAAAATGGCAATCAAAAGAGTCTAATATATTTAAAACTTTTTTTAAAACAATATTCTCATGGATCTTTGATATTGTATTGAAGTAGCTCTGTGCCTCCAACATGGAGTCTGACCATATCACCAAGGGGCCTGTGCCTCTGGAGTTACTTCCAGCTGCCAAGGCCTGTGATGGGATTCGCTGTTATGGATTTTTAATTAAGATTATTAAATTCCTTTTAATAACACCTGTTGGTCTGACTGTGTTTACTGCTGTGCCCTCATCTGCACGGGGCTGGCTTGCGTTTCACAAGAGTTGGTACCAGGGAGACTCCCAAGCATGGTTGCACCCAGAAGGCTCTCCTAGGAGGTCCCCAAGGCAGGGGGAGCTTTGGGGATACATAGGTGGAACTGAAGAGGTTTCTAGATTGGGAGATAGTGAAAACTTACAAATTCAAGGAAAGATAGGTGGTTAGTGTCAGGCTTTATTCTGTCAAATAGTCCCTTTGAAATCAGGTGATATCCTACAACAGTAGTTTGATTGCAGTTTGATTGGTGACATATTTATATGTTACCAAGGTGACCACTTTGTTCTGCACTTGGAACACACTGGCTTGTCCTGGGCCTTCCCATATTTCTGTCTGGGCTTTTTTATTTAGCTTATAGTGGAGATCAATGTTCTACGTCATTCAATCGAACTAGGTAAAGCTCTGATTATCCTTGCTTTTAAACCCAGGAAATAGAGGCAAAGACACACTGTGTGGCTGTATAGCCCCAGGGCCTGGCCCTTGTCCTTATTACATACAAGAACTGGTCTTGATAGAGGAAAGTCGCTCTCTTGTAGCCTTCTGCATACTGGATGCCAGAGTGCGGACACAGGAAGCTCGTGCCTTCAGGCTGGAGTAACTTCCCTGAGTAGGCTGAGAGCAGGGAAGGATGGAGAGAGGGAGAGGGAGCCTTCACAGCAGTACTGATCTGTTTTAAGTTTACAGAGATGGAGTCAGGGGATTAGAAAGTCAAGGTCCTCTTTGGCTACAAGATGTGTGTGTAGATGTACACGTATATGCATATATGTATGTGTATATGTATATATCTGTGTATGTGTGTATGTATGTATGCATGTATGTTCGAAAGATCTTCTGTAACTAACTTATGATGGGCTTGAATTTGCTACATTGCATAAGATGGCTTTGAACTCCAGATTCTCCTACCTCAATCTCCCATGTGCTAGGAGTGTGCCATCACCCTCGGCTTTGCAACATTGGGGAAAAAAAGATTTATTTATTTATTTTTATTTATTTAATGTGTATGTGTGTGCACCACGTGCACACACAGTATCCGTGGATACCAGAAAGGGCATCAGATTCCCTGGAACCATTATAGGTAGTTAGGGGTTGCCAAGTGAGACAGCACTAAACCCAGATCCTCTGGAAATGCATTGCTCCAGGCTCTGTCTCTGTCTCTGCTTCTGTCTCTGTCTCTTTGCCTCTCTCTCTCTCTCTTTCTCTCTTTTTCTCTCTCTCTCTCTCCTTTCCTCTCTATTTCTTTCTCTCTCTTATGATGAATAGATTAATGATTAGATGCAAGGTGGAACAGCAACGAGGTTGATCACACCAAAGCATGCATGTCCAGTAGCAAGTCCTACCCCTACTCAGGGCCCTCGGAGCACCACGTTGTGGGGCAGCCGGCAGGGGGAGTGCTCGGACAGTGCGGGGCTCTTTCCCGAGTTGGGATGGTTCTGGAGCCGCTAGGGCGGGGTAAAGTCGGATTTAAATTCTGCTCAGCCGTCAGGCAGTGAGAGCAGAGGGTGGGCGGGCCCTGCCTCAGGAGAAACCAATAGCAATAAGAGGGCGGAGCCTTCGCTGCTCGTGGGAAGACATCCAGCCAATGGAATTGCCGGGGCGGGGCGGCGAGCCAATAGCGCGGGCTGGTTTGATTCAAAGGTGCCTATAAAACTCTCAGGCGACCGCCGCAGTTTAGTGGATCGGTTCTGGACACTGTCATGGCTGCTCGCTGCGAGCTGTTGGACGACCTTCCCGCGGCCTGCCTGTCTCCGTGCGGACCGCCCAACCCCACGGAGCTGTTCAGCGAGGCGCGGCGCCTGGCTCTGGAGCAGCTGCTGGCCGGCGGTCCCGACGCCTGGGCCTCCTTCCTACGGCGCGAACGGCTGGGCCGCTTCCTCAACGCCGATGAGGTGCGCGAGGTTCTGGGCGCCGCCGAACGGCCGGGAGAGGATGGCGCGGCGGTGGCCGAGGACTCGTTCGGCTCCTCTCACGACTGCTCGTCGGGCACCTACTTTCCGGAGCAGTCGGACCTGGAGCCGCCCGCGTTGGAGCTCGGCTGGCCCTCCTTCTACCGGGGTGCCTACCGCGGTGCCACGCGCGTCGAGGCTCATTTCCAGCCCCGCGGCGCGGGCGCAGGCGGCCCGTACGGCTGCAAGGATGCGCTGCGCCAGCAGCTGCGCTCTGCCCGAGAGGTGAGCGACCCCTGAAGTCCCCCACTCGCCTACGTGGCAACGCAACACCAGATCCCTGGCCACCTTGGCAGCGATTAGGGGAGGAGCATCGGCCTTCTGAAGTTGGAGTTGTCTTGTAGTTCCAACTCCTGTTTATTGGTACCCCTGGGGCCGGGCGACTGTTAGTTCAGACCAAAGTGGATTTCCAGATTTTGCAGATTTCCAGAGACATTAGCTGACACTATCCCACGTTCAGGAGCTTTTTAGTAAAAGCTTAGCTTTTGCTAAAAGAGTCACTTTACCCAAAAGATGATATCGGGAGGCCATTGGGAGATCTGTAACCGTCACTTTTCCACGCGTCTTAATGTTGTAGACCGATAAATTCGAGCAGTCAGTTCAACTCCTTCCCTTCTGTGAGTGAGTCTGGTGGGAGATATTTTTAACCTCCAATACCTGGCTGCGACTGTTCCAGGTAGCTTTGACCCAAAATGCAAATAACTTCTGCATCAGATAAGCCACTGTTTACAATAGGTTATTATCTTAGCTTTTGTCGGACTGCCTGAGTGGACTGGTGTTAGGGAGAATCTGGCCTGCCATAGAGAAACCACAGCAGTGGGATCAGGGAGAAAGAAGGCTACACTTGGGAGGGTGTGGCTACAACTTTGCATGCTGGTGACCACTGCTCAATTCACAGACTTTATGGCTGTGCCCAGAACGTGACAGGCAAAGCCTCAGACCATGCCAAGACTTAGTAGGCTTGGTACTGCTATACGTTAGGTGCGGATCAGGTTGACATGACCAAGTCTAGGAGCAAGCTTGGGTTCTGTTTTTGTCTTTTGTTTTCCTCTCTTCAAGACAAGATCACTGTAGCAAAGGCTTACCTGGAACTCACTAGTTTCAATTTCAGGCAGTCCTCCTGCCTCTGCCTTCCCAGTGCTGAAGCCAATGTTTGGGTGCTGGTTCTGTACTTGACTGGCAGGACTTCGATGATAAGAGTGTAGGTGATCGAGTGTTTTGCTGTCGATCCTGTGGAGTTTTAGATGGGCTCTGTCCATTTGATGCTGAAAACGTTTTACTTGTGGATTCAGTACAAAACTTATAAAGTTTTTGGAAGAGGCAAAATTGTGGGCTAAGGGTACATGCCCAAAGCTCCCCTGTGGGAGGAGAATTTGAGCACTCGGGACACCTTGAAAAGGAAAGACCTGGTCTCCAGGAGGGGCAGAGGTGTGGGTTGCTCTAACCTTTTGCTCAGCTTGAGTGAAGGGCACCAGAGCTAGAGGTCAGAGGTCAGAAGAAAAACTTGCCTTAAAAGGGATCACGGCTGCAGCAGAGTCTGCCTCATCTTTCTTGCAATCTGAAAAACAACCAGTGGGTTGGGCCTCCTGCTTTCCTCTGTACCTGCTTCCTTTACACCCTCTCCTAGATCCCTGTCACTGGAAGCTGGGCTCTCCTACTGAGAAAGGTGGTATGTTCCTTTAAATCCAATGAGCATTTTTAGTATATATGCCAAAGTGCATACTTACACAGAGCCTCCCGCTTGTCACACTGCCAGGGTTGGGGCCACAGGGGAAGGGGTGTTGTTCTTGTTCTTAGTTTGTGAGGGATTGGGGATGAGAAGATCGTCACAGGCAATGAGGAAGGGGCCAAAAGGAAAGGATGGAACTAGCCTATCTATGGAGAGGATACGGACCAACAAGTGGAAAAAGATGATCAGAGTGGTGTCCCTAGCGGTAAGTCCGACATGAAGGAGTTAAGGTTTACAAGGTCTGAGGAGGCAAGGCGGCCAGAGATATCCTTGTAAGAAGGGAGAGTCTGGATTAAGGCAGGGTGAGCAGGAAGACAGTTTCAGGCAGACTTCTTTGCATTTGAGACACGGTGAACTGGAGTGGAAAGGCAAGGGAGGGAGGTATAGGGGTGCTTGAAGGCTGGAGGTGTAGCTCTGTGGCAGGAGGCTGACCTTAACTTGCTGGAGGTCCTGGGTTCGAGCACGGACAAGGGGACAAGGGGAAAAGGAAACAATCGAAAGAGGTTGGTAGCTCTGCCTCCTCTGTTCCCACAGAGAAGAGCCAGGCTCTGCCTCAGGATGCTGGGATTAAAGGCATGAGCTGCCAAGCTGGCTGAGGCTGAGGGTTGTTAGCCTGTGTAGGCAGTGATGTGAGCACACTGGAACACAGGAAGGAAAAATAAGGAATCAGGTGGCAAAGGAGTGTTGTGTATATGAATTAGGTTTAATTTGGGGCATGAGACCATCTATTGCTTTAAGAGAAAAGATGAGTCAATAATAATTGTTTTTTCACTCCTTTAATCCCAGCAGGCAGATGCAGGCAGGTCTCTATGAGTTTGAGGCTAGCTTGGTCTAAATTGCAAGTTCCAGGTCAACAAAAGCTACAAGGGTGGGGGGGAGGCATTGTCTCAAAACAAACAAGCAAACAAACAAAAAATGCTTTCTCTTTGCTACACAGTATTTTCAGTAATCTTGAATTTGTAATTATTCTGTCCACTTTACAGAGGATGAACTGAAGCACAGAGAAGCTAGGTTGCCTCTAGGGAATGATGGAGCCAGGACTTTACCCAAGGCAGACTCTGAGAATCCCCACTAACTATGGTGCTGTGCGTGTGCCCTGTGAGGAGAAGTGTCCTGTCCCCAGGTGGAAGAAAGAGGACTAGTTACTGAGAGGGATTAGAGGACTAATTTTCTGGCTGTCAAATGCTGCGACCTGTAAAGATGTGCATGGGTGTTTGGAAGTGGCTGTGTCACTCTGGCCATGTCCTTTGAAGTGCATTGCTCGTGACAGGGAAGACTGTGACAGTTCATACGTCAGGTGTTTCCAGATGTCTGATCTGTATGGTGATGGCAAACATTTGGGGCTCTAATTGAATTCTTTACCCAGATTACCTCACAGGCCTCCCAGTGGCCAGAGGAGGATGCAGTTAAGGACACAGCAGATGCATCTAGGTCAGGTAGCTTGTTGAGCATTGCAAGGCAGAGCTGGGCTCAAGCCGGAGTGTGTGCCTGGCTGCAGGGCCAGCACAGTGCTTGCTTGGTTGGGTTTTCATTGAACCCACTATCCCCCTCCCTCAGCTTCTTGAGGGCTGGAATGTGCCCCCTTGCCAGACAGAAGGCCCACAGTTAATCTTCCTCTCTGCAGCCTCCCTGCTTCCCAATGGCTGGAGGTTTTAAACAGTTTCCTGAAGATTTGGATGTTGAATTCCCATGTTGCATATCTTATAAAAAGAAAAACAGTGATGATAGCAAGAGTGGCTTGGGCTGAGGGGGCGCATTGGCAGGTGCTTGCTGCCTCCACTGTGAACAGTGAAGCTATGAGCGTGCTACACATAAATCAGTCCGTCAATCAGTCAGTCAATAAATGCTTGCTTGGCTATTTTTTTAATTATAAAAAGAATGGGGTGACCTGTTTTAAGAAGAATCAAAGAAGCAGAGACCTTTAAGTGAGAAAGGTGGTTTATGACCTAAAGACAGCTTAGGTCCCTGGTGCTTAGATTTTATATACTACCATGCATTTTGACTGGCTTGGGCAGGAGAGACGAACTATTTCTAGTATCTGAAACAAATAAAGAAATCTATTGGGTGTCTGAAGGAAATTTGAATTCCCCACAAGGTGAGGGAACCCCAAATAGTGGGGACCAGGTGGCACTGGAGTGTGGTCAGATCTAACTGCTTGCTCTCTGTAGCTTTACTTGCCCTCAGTGAGGAGATCTGTGCACCAGCCTAGATTCTCTGTGGTGGATCTGGAAGGAGCCTGGATAGCCAGGTTCTATGATCAGCACATGCGTAGGATACCAGGGCTGTTAGCCAAGTGTTAGGATTATCTATCTGAATGGATGGCTCTGGGATGGGTTTTTCCAGCAGCTCTGGCTTCATGGAACCTCCCTGGGCAGCTGACACACAGTAGGTGCTCAATACTTTCCGTGGAGGCCTGTCGTGCCCTTTTCTTTCAGCCTCATGTTTTGGGGGAGGGGAGAATGGAGGGGTAGGAAGAGAAACTAAGCAGTTGAGGTGACTCTTTCTGCCACCTAGTACTTGGCGGAGTTGTGGCCCTGCCTGGAAGTACCCCTGGTCAGGTGCTTTTTATGCACTTGTCCCGGGGTGCTGGTTGTTCTTCCTAGCCCCTCCCTGCCTTCTCTCTCCAAGTCCCTCGTTTTGAGATGGTTTTGATATGTAGTCCATTTGAACTTGAGAGCCTCCTTGCCGGACGGTGGTGGCGCACGCCTTTAATCCCAGCACTTGGGAGGCAGAGGCAGATGGATTTCTGAGTTCGAGGCCAGCCTGGTCTACAGAGTGAGTTCCAGGACAGCCAGAGCTACACAGAGAAACCCTGTCTTGAAAAAAAAACCAACCAACCAACAAACAAACAAACAAAGAGCCTCCTGCCTCAGCCTTCCCTTCAGTAAGACACTATGGTACCCAACATCCCTACTTCTGGGTGAGAGTTCATAGGCCAAGCTCATTATGCCTGGAGATGTCACATTTCTCACACTTGTTTTTACCAGCGGCTGTTCCTAATATGCTTTTGTTCCAAAGAGGCCACTTGTGTGGTGAGCACACCTTTGGGCATCCTTCTGATGATCAGAGTGTTAATGTGCCACTCTTTGCTTCGCGGAAGAGTCCAGCCAGGAGGGATAGTAGCTGAGGAATCTGTTGGAGGCCCCTGGCACGTATGAGGATGTTCTGAAGGACTGAGCTCTCCCGAGCTTGCTCAAGCCTCGCCTGTGTTATGATAGAATCTGTGCTATGGGATCACTTGTTCCTGTTCCAGATACCCGCATCAGTCAGACAGGGTTTCTCAACTCGCCACTGTTGGCATTTGGAGTGGATGGTTCTTTGTCCTGAGGAGACTGTCCTGTGCACTGTGAGACTCTGAGCATCTCTGTCCCCACATGCTACACACTCTTAGCACTTCTCTCCTCCCAAGTAGTTATGACTTTCAAAATTTGTCGGCAGAGGGACAACACGGAGTTACTGCTTAGTAGTCAGAATTTCTGCTCTGCTGGAGAAAAGCTTGGAGAGGTAGTGATGGTTGAACAGCACTGGATGTACAGGATGCCACCACTAAACAGTACCTCCACAGTCCCCCCCCTTCTTCTTTCTGCCATTTCATTTGTTTATTCTTACTAATTTTGGGAGAAGTGTTTAAGACAGGGTCTCACTATGTAGCCCCAACTAGCCTGGAACTTGACTAGGCTGGCCTTGAACCCACAGAAGTCCGCTTATTTCCTGCATACCACCATGTCTGAGTTTCCTCATTGTTATCCTAGCTCTTGAGAGACTGAGACAGCAGGATCCAGAATTGGAGGTTAGCCTGAGCTATGCAGTAGGAACTTGTCTTAAAAAAACAAAACAAAACAAACAAAACAAAACAACAACAAAAAAAAAAACAATCAAACGAGGTCCTGGCATAAGTGGCACCAGCCTCTAGAAGGGAGAGTGTCTGTTGTATTCTCCATTAACCTAGTTGTAACACTCCTGCGTCTTCTCCACAGAAACACTGGCAAACACAGGACTGGAGGCAGAATGATTATTGTAGCTCCTACCAAAGGCCCAGAAAGAACTCATGTCACAGCAGAGAACTGAGGAAGAAATTAGTATGTATATGCCATGGCTCTCAAGACAGATGTGGGCAAGCTCTGATTCAGTGTCTAGATAGCATGGGCCAATACAACTGCCAATGCTTAAGTACACGTGATCATTTAAGCTTGTGTAAGTTAAAGCTAAATTTAAACCTTAATTCCTCTGTCATCTCAGAGGTTCTCATGGCCAACACTGTCCAGAGTGTGTCATTGTCCAGCCTTTATCTATGGATGGATGTGAACATAGGCTGCATGGATGTGGACATAGGATACTGCATAGATGTGAACATAGGATACTGCATGGATGTGAACATAGGATACTGCATGGATGTGAACATAGGATGCTGCATGGATGTGAACATAGGATACTATATGGATGTGAACATAGGATACTTACTGCATGGATGTGAACATATGATGCTGCATGGATGTGAACATAGGATACTGCATGGATGTGGACATAGGATACTGCATGGATGTGGACATAGGATGCTGCATGGATGTGAACATAGGATACTGCATGGATGTGGACATAGGATGCTGCATGGATGTGAACATAGGATACTGCATAGATGTGAACATAGGATACTTACTGCATAGATGTGAACATAGGATGCTGCATGGATGTGAACATAGGATACTTACTGTATGGATGTGAACATAGGATGCTGCATGGATGTGAACATAGGAGGCTGCATGGATGTGAACATAGGATACTTACTGCATGGATGTGGACATAGGAGGCTGCATGGATGTGAACATAGGATACTTACTGTATGGA
>NW_021620408.1:527650-528057 GCF_004785775.1 Grammomys surdaster | reverse complement strand
TACTGTATGGATGTGAACATAGGAGGCTGCATGGATGTGAACATAGGCTGCTGCATAGATGTGGACATAGGATGCTGCATGGATGTGAACATAGGATACTGTGTGGATGTGGAGATAGGATGCTGCATGGATGTGAACATAGGATACTGCATGGATGTGAACATAGGATACTTACTGTATGGATGTGAACATAGGATGCTGCATGGATGTGAACATAGGATACTGCATAGATGTGAACATAGGATATTGCATGGATGTGAACATAGGATACTTACTGCATGGATGTGAACATAGGAGGCTGCATGGATGTGAACATAGGAGGCTGCATGGATGTGAACATAGGCTGCTGCATAGATGTGGACATAGGAGGCTGCATGGATGTGAACATAGGATACTGCATGGATGTG
>NW_021620408.1:527345-527640 GCF_004785775.1 Grammomys surdaster | reverse complement strand
ACATAGGATACTGCATGGATGTGGACATAGGAGGCTGCATGGATGTGAACATAGGATACTTACTGTATGGATGTGAACATAGGATGCTGCATGGATGTGGACATAGGATACTGCATGGATGTGAACATAGGAGGCTGCATGGATGTGAACATAGGATACTGCATGGATGTGGACATAGGAGGCTGCATGGATGTGGACATAGGATACTTACTGCATGGATGTGAACATAGGAGGCTGCATGGATGTGAACATAGGAGGCTGCATGGATGTGAACATAGGATACTGCATGGATGTG
>NW_021620408.1:490524-527335 GCF_004785775.1 Grammomys surdaster | reverse complement strand
ACATAGGAGGCTGCATGGATGTGAACATAGGATACTGCATGGATGTGGACATAGGATACTGCATGGATGTGAACATAGGATGCTGCATGGATGTGAACATAGACTGCTCCATGGATGTGAACATAGGAGGCTGCATGGATGTGAACATAGGATACTTACTGCATGGATGTGAACATAGGATGCTGCATGGATGTGGACATAGGATGCTGCATGGATGTGAACATAGGAGGCTGAATGGATGTGAACATAGGATGCTGCATGGATGTGGACATAGGATGCTGCATGGATGTGAATGTATGATGCTGCATGGATGTGAATGTATGATGCTGCATGGATGTGGATGTATGATATTGAATATTCCCACATGTACTTGTTTATCCTAAAAGTGGAAGAATAACCCAAAGCCAAACCACTGGAGTGATTTTTTTTACCCTAAGGGAAAAGGAAAGAAAAATAGGAGGAAACACACCTTGTTTTATACATTGTATTTTGGAACAGGAAAATTCTTTTTATAGTTAAAAACTTAAAACTTCCCCTCCCCCCATAAAAAGGCTGCTTGATTTGCCCACAGTTCCTCCTGCTGGGGCAGTAGTGAGAAATTGCTAATAAGTTTAACTTTCACTCTGGAAATTTACATTCTCTTCGGTTTAAATCCAGAAGACTATATGAAGGTAGTTTCAAAGATTTTTTTTCTTTAAAGAAATCCCACCCTCACCCCCCCCAAAAAAAGAAGTCCTAATGGGCAGTTTTATTCCCATCAAAACATGTAACAAGTGGTGGGTCCTGACCGTAATTAGCATTTTGGAAACTGAAGCAGTAATATCTTCAATTTAAGACTAGCCTGGGCTAATACCAAGACCTATCTCAAAAAGAAAAAGAAAAAAAGAAAGGAAAGAAAGAAAGGAAGGAAGGAAGGAAGAAAGAAAGAAAGAAAGAAAGAGGAAGGAAGAAAGACAGACATACAGACACTGGGGTAAATGGTGCATTTGATGGTTTTAGCAGGAAAAGTCTATAGGTGATTGTTGATGTGTTCAGCCTAGGGATTCAGTGGCCAGTCTTCCAGGCTGACACATAATACAAGGCTTTGGCAGAATTCCAAGCATTTTGTACACCTGATCTACCTTTATGACTCTGGGTAGGAAGGGAGGGAAATTGAGGCACACAGGAAAGGGGTGATTGACATGTGCTTCCTGCTAAAATGAGAACAAGCATGACTAGCCTTGACTGGCCCCTTCAGGCCATGCATGTGCCTGGTCAGAGGGCGAGCAGCCTGTTTCAGGGGTTAGTGGCAGCAGGAAGACCTTGTTTCAAGGACACCGAACCTCAGATTACAGGTCTTATCCAGGGGTGGCAGAGTTGAAACTAAGAATCTAGCAGCTGCCACTGAGGGTTTTCTCATTGACTGAATCACCAAAGGGTATGAGGTGGGTGGTATTATGTGTACATTCTAGAAGCCAGTATAACCTAACATGTGACAGCTTACCCGTTTCTGCAAAGAGGAGGAGTCCAGGTTGGTTCTGCAGTCCGATCACATGACAGCTGAGCTTCTCAAGGTCTCCTGATCAGTCTAGCTCTGGTTCTGTCCACAGAACTGCAGAAGAGAGGATGCCAAGCATGCTGGGGAGTTGTGAGATTCCTTGACAGACAGTCACCATGTTGTTATAAGTTGTCTGTCCTTCATAGCCGACTTGAGCCCATGGGCTTTGTGGGATACTCTACTGATCCTCTCAGGACTACGGCAAGTTCTTAGGAATTGTGAGACCCATATTAGATTTTTCTGTAACAGTATTTAGCTCAGCATTTCTTATGGTGGGTTTGGAGGCACACAGACATGGGTTGGAATTTCAGCCCCTTAAGTGTGCCCCTTGACCCCATTATCTTGCCCTTCCAAGTTTGTAAGCTGGACATGGTAGTTAATGCGGCTTTAAAATCTCTAGAGAGTCTTTTGAGCTTTTGGGCTAAGTGGCAGTGGCAGAGATTACAGTTCTACCTAGTGAGTAATGTAATGCCCTGCTCTGCCCTGCTCTGCTCTGCCGGAAGACGGAAACCTGTGATCTCCTTAGTCTGTTGGTGAAAATCAGCAAAGGGTTCCATTAAGGGACTGATGATGATTATGGTTTGTCACTCAAGCTGAACATGGGGCACTGGCACATAGTTGGCCTCTCCAGATATGGCTTGAGGAAACACAGGTAGTGTGGTATGGATGCCCCTCTCCCCCAGCTTCTGGCCAGCTGGCTGCTTCCTTCATGGGTAACTGGCAGATAGGTATGACCCTGTAATAACAGACTTTTTGCAGTTATCATACTTCTAACTCGGAGAGAAGGGGCCAGCTCCATGCAGCTCAGACTGAGAGAAGGTGGTACCTAGGGCAGCTGTGGGCACGTTGTAGGGTGGGCACCCCTGAAGGGAGAGTGGGTTCAGTGACAGGTGTCTGTGCTGCCTTTCTAGTCCAGGTGTTCTATGGCTCAGCAGTCGGCAGCATGAGCTCTTCGGCCAAGGGAGCCATTGTGCCATGACTGCTGTCCTCTGCAGCCGGAACCCGCCACATCTCAACCTGACACCCAAACACAGGTTTTATATCAGCCTGGAAATCCTGGGGAAACAATACACACTAATGAGGTTAACGTTTGCTGTGGAAATGCCCACTCTTTGTGGGAGAGTCGGGAAAATAAAACACTCCTTCGCCCTCAGATACCCTGAGTAAGGCAGGCCTTCATATTTAGCCTGTGGAAGGCTGAGGCTTTAAAATCAAAGATACGTGAACCAAACTGCAAATTACCTACGCCTCAGCCACCACAGGTGTTGTTCGTACACCTGTTTTATTAATTGGGCAATCAGAACCCTTTGGCAGGCCTGTGTGCTCTGGGCCCTGCTCCCATTCTGCCTCTGGTGGCCTTCTCCAACCTCGCCAACTGGGCTGGGTTCCTAGTCCCTGTTTGAGGAGCCCCTAGGGTGTGTTCATTGCCCATCACTCTGCATCTCCTGATTTCTCCTCCTTTCTCATTTGACTAGCCCATCAACTGGCTGTATGTACCATGGGAGAACCCAGCAATGGGCACAGAGCCACAGAAATGCATACAAGCTGGCGAGAGACCTGTCTGTATGTATGTAGCTCACAGGGGTTCTGCTGACCATCAGAGAGGCCAGCAGGTCTGCACAGGTTTCTCTTCCCTTCCTCCAGGAGCTCCAGTCCAGTCCTCAAGTGCACTCTATGGAGAGCCAGGCTTGAAGGTCTCTCATCAGCTCGTATGTTTTCTGTGGCCCGTGCCCATTGCTGGCCTCTCCCATGGCTCCATTTACTCCCCTGTGGTCTCATAGCTCCTGGCTGGGACTTTTCCTCTTCTAACCCCTTATTCTCCAAAATATCTGCAGAAGTCTGTTAGCCCCAAAGGTCTCCATCCTCCAGTGGGTTGCTGACCCAGAGGTTCTCAGTCCTGAGTTAGAGGAAATAGGTTCAGGTCTCTCCTCTGCAGCATCGTCTTCTCGTCTGGAGTCATCTCTCTGTACTCTCCCTCTGCAGGCAGTGTGGGCAGGAAGGGCTGATGGGCACTCCATAGCCTTCTGCCATCTTAGATATTAAATACATCTCTCTTTGCCAGCCACAGCCCGTAGCTTCCTTTCCAGCCACACTGGTATGCACCCTGTCCTTCCCAGCCTCTTCTGTCATCATGTGGTTTCCTGTCAGAGGGCCCCTCAGTTCTCCCATGGCCTCCTGTCCCAGGGAGCTGAGATTACAAATCTGTGCAATCAGGCCTGGCTCCTTATCTTATCTATGGTTTGGCTCTCTTGTTACTTCTCTGAAGAAGCCTCCCTCCTCTCTCCCAGTGTCTATGTTGCCTCTCCTCACAAGGCAGCTGACTTATTGCTCCCTGCAGAACATGTATGCCTCGTTTTGCTTTCCTCATTAAGGTCCTGTCAGCCCGGGTAGCCATCTCTGCCCAGTGCAGGTCAGCCTGCCTTGGACTCCGAGGCACCAGCTGCCTAACTAACTGAGCTAAGCCCATTCCAGACTTGCTCTCCCTCAACCATCTTAGCGTCTGGCCTCTCTGTGCTGTTATCCCTGCCTTCTAGAAGGGAAGGAAACCAAGGCTGAGAAAGCTCAAGCACCAGGTCACAGAGCTAGCAAGTGCCGTGCTGAGCTCCTGTCCTGGCTTTTGCCTTTAAACCCTGTTACAGGCCCCAAGTGAACGGGGTACACATAACTCTCAAAGCAACTCGTGAAAGCCAGCAGGGCCTATAAGCTTCTGACGATGCCACAAACTCTAAAATGTGTTTTGTTTTGTTTTACTCACTGTTCAGGGGATTTTATGAAGGTCAGGCAGGGTGTGTCGTGGAGGGAGCCAGAGAGACCGCTTTATGATCCCAGGGGCCACTGGCTTCTGGGAGCTGGCCTTCAAGGTCGCTCATGTGAGCAAATGGAACCCTGGGGTATTAGAAAGGTAGCAGCATTGCCCATTTGCCTCTGCATTTCTTTCTCTCTTACTTTCCTTTGTTTTTCTTTTTTTCTTTTTTTTTTTTTTGGTTTTTTGAGACAGGGTTTCTCTGTGTAGCCCTGGCTGTCCTGGAACTCACTCTGTAGACCAGGCTAGCCTCGAACTCTCGAACTCAGAAATCCGCCTGCCTCTGTCTCCCAAGTGCTGGGATTAAAGGCGTGAGCCACCACCACCCGGCCTTCCTTTGTTTTTCTTGAGATAGACTTTTGCTCTCTAGAGGCTGACCTCAGCCTTTTGAAGGCTGGGATTATATTCTAGGGGCCCCATAGCTGGCTTCAGGATTTCTTTTTAACCAGACAGATGCTTAAGAGGTACAAGCCTGTCGGTTACTGTCTCGTGGTCTCCACCATGGAGACCAGTCCTTCCATTGGAGGGCTCTGCTGTGTAGAAGGAAAGGTGTCAAGACTGAGAAGCAGCTGTAATTCTCAGCAAAGGGGTTAATGTGATTCAGAGACAAGGGATTTTTACTGTTAAAGTTGGGAGATGGAGAAGCCCTGACCACTCCCAATTGCAAAACAGCTCCCAAATGCTGGCTTCCTGACTCGATCTGCAGGGACTTGTTCTAAGCCCGGGTGTTTTTACAGCCCTGCCTCCCTGCCTGGAATTTCTGAGGGCCCTTGAAGCAGGCGATGAGGCTCTGCTGCCAGCTGTAATGGCTTCTGTAAGTGAAGGAAGCTGGGGACTGTCAGCATCTCCATTGTGAGGGGCTGTCTGGGTGGCAGCAGCCCCACACAGGTGACAGGGTGTTTGAACAGACACTAATGATCTCTTAGACCCTGCAGCTGTGCAGTTGTTTAGGTTTGACTGCAGTCCGGTTTTGTATCTTAGGAAGCAGATATTCAAAACAGTGATACATTCCCCATGCACACATGGGTGAACACTGGCTTTTAGCTGTGGTCTGGGCTGGGTGTAGAAAATCAGTTTGTATCAGGGGCACACATTGCTGGGGAGAAGAAAGAACAGAGCAGAGCTGAAGGGCATAACCTTGAGGTAGTAGTTCCATGTTCTAGTCCTGAATGGTGGCAAATGCGTGGTGTTGGGAACAGAGGATGGGTGGGGCGCTGAGAGTCTCATCATTTCAAGCACTGAATTGGTAATGGATGGAGTCTTTCTAAAACAGGGTGAAATACTCAGAGACCATAAGCCAGAATCGGATAATAGTCAAAAACCGTGGACTTGAATATTAATAGCCAAAGAGGGCTTCAGAGAGAATCTGAGGGGGTCTCTTTACATGTATTTATTTGTGTGTAGTACACATGTGCTATGACATACATGTGGAGGTCAGAGGGACAGCTTGCAGGAGTTGGTTTCTCCTTCCACCATGTGAGTTCTGGGGATTAAACACAGGTTATCTGGTTGGTAGCAAGTTCATTTACTAACTGAACCGTATTGCCAGCCCCAAGATTTTGTCAACTTTATAGACAGGAAACTGAAGCCAGACTAGAAAAGCAGTGTGACTGAGGTTCCAGTGTGTTGGTCCAAGAACCCAGACAGCTTGCTAGTCCAAACTGAACCTGGAAGATAGGGTTTAGTGGTGGCACGGAAGTTCAATGAGAAGCTTGCCAGTGCGTGATAGGTTGGTTGGAAGACAGTGGCGGGTGTTAGCTGGGCCAAGCCAGGACTTGTCAGACATGGGTGCCTAGGTGTTTTTGGAGGTGGAAAAGAACTAATGGTGGGGGCATACTCCTGAAGAAGAGAGTGTCTTTGAAAATGGGATTTAGAATTCCTTACTTTTCCTTCTGCCTCATCTCCTAGGTGATTGCTGTGGTAATGGACGTTTTCTCAGACATGGACATCTTCCGAGACCTGCAGGAGATCTGTAGGACGCGGGGGGTGGCTGTGTACATCCTTCTGGACCAGGCTCTGCTCTCCCACTTTTTGGACATGTGCATGGATCTGAAAGTTCATCCTGAGCAGGAAAAGGTTTGTGGGACACCATTTCTGTCTCCCCACTGTTGGTAACGTGGGAGAGCACCCATGATCTACAATGTGCTGGTGCTAGTGCCGGTGCTGGAGCTGGTGGTGATGCTGGTGTTGGTGCTGGTGGTGATGGGTTCCCCACTAACAAGTGAGGAAACTGAAGTCTCACAGAAAATGGCCACCACCCATGACCTTGCAGTTCCATTCCTAAGTGACGTCCCAGAGAAATGAAAGCATATGCTGGTTTATAGGTGCTGGAAGTTTCATCAGCTAATAAGTGGATAGACAATGCACTGTCTGTTCAGAACAATAGAATATTATTCACCCTTCAAAGGGACTGAAGTACTGACACATGCTACCACATGGGCTACCCTGAAAACACTGTAATAAGTGCAGGAAGCCATATACAAATGATCACATGCACTGTGATCCCATGTATGTGCAAGCCCAGGTGACAGGGGCGTCTGTAGTGACAGAAGGTAAATTAGTATCGGGTTTGTGGACATGTGATAGAGGGATGGATAGGTTTGTGACTAAGAGGTTCAGGCTCTTTGTTTGGTTGGTTGTTTTTGAGGTAATGAGAAGGTTCTATAATTGTGCAAATGGTTCTGTACATTCATAAATAGTACAGATGTGCACATTGAGCAGGTGAATTATGTGGTGTATGATTTACATCTCCATTAAGCCATCGATAAGAAAAGGCATAATGGCTGTCAGGTTTCTCAGCAGTGAGTACAGACCTGCCCATAGCCAAGCCAACGGTTGGTGGCTCCAGGGGGCTCCACTTTTTGCTACAGTGGCCATTTTGGAGCTCTTGTTCTGTCCCTGGGACTGCCTACTGCTCTGACAAATGTGACATCGCTAACTCTCATGGCGGCCCTGTCATAGCGGTCCTGATGCGTTGGGTCTGGAAACAATGATGTCGGGAGCCCAGGAGTCCACAGCTACAACACGCCCCGCTTTGACTCAGTCTGTCCTCCTCTCAGTCGCTATCCCGTGTGCAGTCGCCATCACCTACTGCTGCCTCCTCCTCAGGACAGAACCAGACTTTATGTCTTCCTCTGGGCATGAAAGTAATTCAAGTATCTTGGTATAAGGCCACAGAGTTGGCTTAGTGTCTTTGAGAATGAGGTAAGACAGACATTTGTTACAGACTTCATGTTTAAAGAATAGAACAACTTATGAAGCGAGAACCTGCCTTCCCCTCATGCTGCCTGGCACTTGGCATGAGGAATGGCACGATCAGCAGCTGCCAGGCTTCTTGCCACTCCAGGCCTCTGCATGAGGCTCTGATTGCATAGTACCTTGTAAACAGGCAGCGTGGTTTACAGCATTTTATCTCATTGGCCTCTCCTTCAGAGTGTCTGCTGGCTGGTTTTTGTTTTTGTTTTTTTCTAATGAGCAAACCAAGGATTGGGCTGAATTAGATGATTTACCACCTTGTCATTTGTGCCACATAGCAAATTCATGATAGAGGTAGGATTGGACCTTCCAGACTGAATTGAAGCGGCCATGTGATCTAGCAGTCAGTGAGCTAGGAAGACTCAAGGAAAATGCCACTTGGGCATAGTAGAGAGCACTGCCACCCACCAGGTATCTAGGCCAAGGCTGCTCTTGTGGAAGCGCAGAAGGTGTCGGGGTATAATTTCAAGGTGCTCTTGGGTAATTTGGCTGAGTCTCAGCACCAGAAAACCCCCCCGACAGAACTGTTCTAGCTCTGCATAGCCATTCCCTCTGCTCCGTCAACAAGGCAGAGACTGCTGACTCTGCTGACTGCTGCCTTCATGGTGGTCCAGGGCCTCTGCAGGAAGTCTAAAGACAGTTTGTCTTTATAGTGGGTTATCTCCTTCCTAGGTAGCCACTAGCTTCGTGTGTTGTGGGCCTGTGCTTTTCTCAGAGGCATCCCCTGCCCTGTGCCCTGATTGGTTCAGAATATTGAGTTACCTTGTCTGCAAGAATATGGCTGCGTATTCACAGGCAGGTGTACAGAAGTGCTGTGTCCACAATTACAGGCCTCCATAATGTTCAGATGTGTGTTAAAGGGAAGGACACCGAGCCATCGCTAACCCTATAGGTATAGTGTTTCTATGGTTATTGTGTGTTGATCTGTTTAGGAGTCATTACCTTCTCCATCCAGCCAACTCCATATGCTCGTCTGTGGAATACTCCAGGTTTTTATTTTTTTTTAAAGACAATCTTTACCTTGAAATTAAGGTTTATAAAGGGTTTTAGAGGTGGATATCTGAGTTTTGTCTCTAATGCGTGTTTGGTGGCTCACAAACACGTATAATTTTAGCTCCAGGTGTCTGACACACTTACATGCACATACCCACATGCAGATACTCATAATTTAAATTTTTTAAAAATAATTTTTAAAAGGTTTAAAAAGAAGTCACTATGTACGCATTTGTGTGTGTCACCCTGGGGACAATTGTGCGTCCGTGTGTGTATACAGCGTACCTCTTTGGTCACTGTGTACCTGTAGAAGATGTAAACTGGCTGCTTAATTCCCACATGCTGTGTTAGAGGCCTACCTTCTCATTACCGCTTCAAAACCCTGCCAATATGGGGTGAAGGAAGTTAGTATTCCTTACTGATGTGGTACAAAGAAATTAGAGCAGTGCCAGCTTGGGTTTTCAGCCCTTGCCAAGTGTTATTCATTACTAACATACTTTCTTTGACTGTTATATCTCCCATGTTTGATTTCAAAGTCATTTCTTTTTGTTTTTGGTTTTTTTGTTTGTTTGTTTGTTTTTGTTTTTGTTCTTTTGAGACAGGGTTTCTCTGTGTAGCCCTGGCTGTCCTGGAACTCAGTCTGTAGACCAGGCTGGCCTCGAACTCAGAAATCCGCCTGCCTCTGCCTCCCGAGTGCTGGGATTAAAGGCGTGCGCCACCACCGCCCGGCTTCAAAGTCATTTCTTGGATTCCATTAATTTCCTCCAACAAGCAAATATTTCTTTATAATATATAGTACATTCTCACATGAGCTTAAGGGTCTCTAAATACAAGCCAAATGTAGTGGTGCAGACTGTAATCCTAGCATGTAGGAGGCTGGGTCTAGAGAATTGCAAATCCAAGGCCAGCCTGGACTATAAGGTATCGAGGCCTAGTAAGGCCTCTTCTCTTCCTATGAAAAGATGGACTAGACGCAGAAGTTACATTACTTGAGCAGTATCTGGCTAGTGTATCATGTGTGCTGTTACTATATGATGACTGTCCTAAGCCACTACAAATGCTTCTGTTTGGTAACAGTAAGCCCAGCCCACGGGATAGCATCACTGAGTTGGCCATTGACCTTTTATTTATTTATTTTTTTACCACGCCTTCCCCAACAGCTGATGACGGTGCGGACCATTACAGGAAATATCTACTATGCAAGGTCAGGAACAAAGGTTGTTGGGAAGGTTCATGAAAAGTTCACACTGATTGATGGAATTCGGGTGGCAACAGGCTCTTACAGGTATGTTCTGACTAGGTGCCTCATCAATTAGTCCAAACCCTTTAGAGGAATCAATGCTTGCTCCTGCCAATCAGAGCCCTGTGACAGTCCTCCAGGAGTGTGCGAATTGGTTCATAAAAGCCCTCTTCTGTTGGATGTAGACAGGGCAAGAGTCACTTTCTTTTCCCTGTGGTCCACAAAACTAAATCACAAGTTAAACTAAGCTTGAGACCCCCATAGTCAGAGTCTTGCATTCACGTCTAGGCTTAGGCCTTTGGGGAAAAACTAGAGGCTAATTGGCCTCAAATCCTGCTTCCCTGGGAGAGTTGGACCCCACCTACTCTGCTTACTTGAAGGTAAGGACATTGCAAATGTTCTAGCAGACTGAAGCTGCTCATTTATCCTTATCTAATAGGTCACTGCAATTCTTGTAATAAGTACTTTAGTCTAGAAAGCAGTGGACATGTTCCAGGCTCACCTCGGAAGTCCACCTTGCCAATAGCATCTTTGTATAGAGAGAATATCTTTGTATAGAAGATGAGTGAGGTCACAGTAGGAGATGTTAATCCCTGGAAGTTACACCATTCTTACTCATGCCATGTTAAGCTGTGTGCTTGGCTGTCTCTCTATTACATTGTCCAGTGGTACGTGTGAGGTACAGAGTTTGCAAAGAAAGCCTTGTTGCTGTAGCGTGTGCATCTCTTGGTTCTGTGCCAGCTGTGGGTTCTGTGGCAGGTGAGGTACTGTGATAAGCAGCTGTAGGTACCTTCCTTTTCAACCAGTAGCACCACTGTTCAGAGCCGAACACCTGTTCTTGAGACTTCCTTCTATTGGCACTTGTAAGTTCTAAGGGGACTTAGTATTTATCTATATTGATGAAACTTGGCTCTGAGTGGTTTTTGTCTATTTAAAAATCTCTAAGTATAAAACCTGCCCTCTACAAAAGCGTTGTTGTACCACCAATGACAATGATATTCTGTTTGGAGACACACTGCAGCCTCAGGGTCAGGTAGCCCCTTTGTTTCTGTTACCCCCTTGTGGGTAGTCCAAAGACTCATAAGCTCCAAAGCAGTTCTTGGGCAGCATGTGTATTAGTCATGGTTCCTGTTTGTTTGTATTTTTCTCTACACAGAGTTTCTCTGTGTAGCCCTGGCTGTCCTGGAACTCGATCTGTAGACCAGGCTGGCCTCAAATTCACAGAGATCTACCTGCCTCTGCCTCCCAAATGCTGAGATTAAAGGTATGCACCACTCACCACCCAAAGTCATGGTTGCAAGAAATAGTTTAAAATGAGTTTCAGGGTCTCCCATTAAAACTACCTGCTTCCAGTCCAAAGCTCACTCAAGACAGAGTGAGGCCACAGGTCCCAGAGAATGCTGGGAAGGGAAGGAGCGTCTGACTATAGCTCCCTGGGCCTGGGGTGGTGGGTGGGGTTTATCAGAACACTGTCTCCTACTTTGCCCTGGTCTTTATTGTCCTAGCCTCTTCCTTTGAAGGCAAAGACCCTTGTTTACTTCCCAACCTTTAGCAGCTGAAGCAGGAACACATCTCTGAAAACTCACTTGGCCCTGGTAGAGTCACATGTGCATACTGGATGAATCCCAGGGATCAGACATGGCTATCCTGGACCCTATGGCCACCCACTGAGACTAGAGAGGATGTGTTCGTGAACGCCCTTTCAGGTAGAGACAGGTGTAGGTTCTGTTTCCAGAGGAAGAGGAAGGGATGCTGGAGATACAAGGACACAGGCTAGTGAATCAGCTGTACAGTGTGCTGAGCACTGGCATCCTTGGTGGAGTAACCATCCCACTAGAGACACTGGAAGAGGAGCCACTAGCTTCCCATAGGGCACTCTGGCTGATTCTCTAAGGTTTAAATCGAGGCTGCTGGCCTAAATAGTTTATACCTTCTTGCTGGGATTTAAAGCTGAGCCTGAGGATTGGGTTTGTGTGTGTGTTGGGTTTTGAAGTATGTATTTGTTATTTCATGTTAGCACCAAAGTTATCACTCTTACATGGCAGCTACTGAGAGCAGGGAAACTGAGAACACTTATCTTTACCAGTTTGTGTGATTTTAATCCTTCAGTTTTACTTGGACCGACGGCAAATTAAACAGCAGCAACTTGGTAATTCTGTCTGGCCAAGTGGTTGAACACTTTGATCTGGAGTTCCGGATCCTGTACGCCCAGTCAGAGCCCATCAGTTCCAAACTCCTGTCCAACTTCCGGATCAGTGGCAAGTTTGACCATCTGGCTGACCTAAAGCCACAGTCGAAAGAGCGCACGCTAGGCAATCTGCTGCGTATCAGGCTGGCCAGACTCTCAAGTACTCCCAAGAAGACCAACCTGGGCCCAGAGGTGCCGCCAAAAGACAGAGCCAAAACCAAGCGCCATGACTCTGAGACTTCCACCATCAGCGATGAAGACTATTTCTACAGCCACAAGGACCAGCTAGAGGATAGCAAGGCAGCTGATGCTGCTACCCAGACAGAGCCAGGAGAAGAGATGGCTGCAGTAAGCCTCAGTGAGGTGGGAACACAGACTAGTTCCAACATGATGTGTGTTGGGACCCAGACCACAGTTGTCACCAGGGCAGCGAGCTCCCAGGCCACAGTGTGGTCCCAGTCCACGGCCACGCAGACTGAAGACGAGGAGAGCCTCCTTCCTGAGGGTTCCCCGTCTAAAGAAGGGTCACCAGCATCCAAGATGTCGGTGTCGAGGTCTTCCAGTTTGAGGTCATCCTCTTCTGTGTCTTCCCAGGGCTCACTGGCAAGCTCGGTCAGCTCCCATGTTTCTCTGACAGGCGCTGATCTCCACACTCCCGGATACCCCAAGTACCTGGGTCTGGGCACCCCCCATCTGGATCTGTGCCTGAGAGACTCGTTCAGAAACCTGAGTAAAGAACGGCAGGTCCACTTCACTGGCATCAGGTCTCGGCTCACCCAGATGCTCACTGTGCTCTCAAGGAGAACGCTCTTCACAGAGCACTACCTCAGCTACAGTCCTGGAAGCTTTACCAGAGCTTCTACAAACCTGGTTTCTGTGAGGGACATAGCACTTTATCCTCCCTATCAGTGACTGCTGGGTTCAGCCAGCCCTCTGTCCTGAGGCCGAGAGAGCCTCACATGCATGCCCCCAGCTACCCTCTTTCACCTGACACTGGGCCACCTTCGCCTTTGATTCTGCAGCATTGTTTGATATTCTTAATTTTTGTTCTGTGGAAACCATCTATTGGTTTAAACACTATAGGTACTTTTTCCTCGTTTGCACAATTTTAATATTCTATCACTACATAGGTTTTTAAGGTTGGTTTGAGAGATAAATATTGTTGTGTATGTGTATGTTCTCTGTCTTAATGCTTTGAGTTACCACTGTTTTTAAAATCAGAATCATATTTAAAAGTTAAACACCATTGTTTCTTAACTGACTTTCTCTTGAATATCTGTGTTCATAGTATTAAATAAGTATAGACAACTTTTTGTTTGCCTGGATTTTGTTCTTCTTTCTGGCAACCTTTATCTCTAAGGGTGTGTCATAAATAAATGTACCATATAAGTATTTGTGTGATTCTTTTTTGTTTTAAAAACAGTTTTGGGAAGTACATGATCCAAATTGTAAAGGGGCAATGTATTCACTTAAGAAGCTGGGTGGTGGCACACGCCTTTAATCTCAGCACTCTGGAGGCAGAGGGGCAGAGGGGCAGAGGGGCAGAGGGGCAGAGGGGCAGAGGGGCAGAGGGGCAGGAGGAACTCTGAGTTCAAGGACAGCCTGGTCTACAGAGTGAGTTGCAGGACAGCCAGAGCTACACAGAGAAACCTGTCTAACCAAAAATTTAGGAGAAAGCAAAGTGTGGTGGCCCACGCCTCCGATCCCAGCACTTAGGCAAAGACAAGAAGGTCCGAGTTTGAGGCCAGCCTGATCTATTCAGGGAGACCCTGTCTAAAACACAAAACACAAGGTTAAATGACTTTGAGCTGGTACTGGGGTCAAACCATCCTTGGCACAGTGAATTACTGTACGAGTGAGGAAGCTTGCCAGCACAGCAGGCCTTTATGTGCCCCTTTCAAAGAAAAAGCCTAAGCTTCTTCAGTGAGGACCTGGCTGTCTGCCAGAGGAGTCCTGGGTGTACATTCCTGGGTTCACATTCACTCTAGTGGCCCCACTGGCCCCAGTTTCATCAGATGGGTGTATTGTCAATGATTTAGCAATCCTATATTCCAGAGTAGGGGCAAGAAAGGACACTGATAATTATCCCAGATTCCTGGTCCAGTGTCAGGCAATGTAACTGCTTATATCCTGCTAATCAGGATTGGTATGGCCATGGAATCCTGGCTTTGCAAGCCCCATTCATAAAAACAGAACAAAAGGAAGAGAGAAACCATGGCTTCCTCTTCCTGGCTTGCTAGCCCAGAAATCTATGTGAAGTAGGGCGTTGTCTGTGGGGAGACTGCTGACAGATGCAGATCAGGAATGTACCCTGCAGATGTTGATGAGTGCTCAGGGCTCCTCTCATGACAAGGCTATCTGCTGTGTTAGTGCTCTGGACTGTTGCTGTCAAGCACGTGTCAGGACACTGGGGCATGGCTGTGAACCCTCTGGGCTAATCCTTGAGTATATAGTTTGCAGACTTAGCTTGCTTTACGTGCTGCCTTAAATCCTCATGCTAGCCCAGTGACTACAGGTTCGACAGCTGGCATTCCCACCCTCAGATGTAGAAACAGGCTGAAATTAATTAGCCTACTCAAGATCATATACCTGGTATATGATGACATAAAGAGACAGGTGTTCAGATCCTCCATTGTGTGCCTCTCTTCTTCGCTTGCAGTAGAGAGGCCTTGGAGCATGTTGCTTGTGTAGATGTAGGCACAAAGTCCTGATTGTGATCATGCATTTCAATTCTATTGATATTGTGAGTCCACGTTCTATAAGGTTATTAATAGATGTTCATTTAAATCATCATAGGCTTGGAGATGGCTTATTTGCTAAGGTGCCATCCATTTAAGCATGAGGACTTGTGTGAAAAGCCAGACATGGCACCATGTACCTGGAATCTCTGTGCTGGGGAGGTGGAGACAGGAGGAGAATCCCTGGGGCTTGGTAGCAAGCTGCTCTAACCCCACTCAGCTGGTCCAGTCTCTAAAAATAAGGTGCATGGAACTGGCAAGGCAGCTGAGCAGGTCAAAGCATTTGCTGTCAAGCCTGCCGATCAGAGTTTGATCCCTGGATTCATGTGGTGGGAGAGACAATGACTCCTGCAAGGCATCTGATTTCCACACGTGTGCTATGGCATATGTGTGCACGCACATACCAAAAATCTAAAACTGTAAAAATAGAAAGTGAGGAAGAGACGACATTGACCTGTGTGCCCCCGATGGATGTATATACCCAGCAGTACACACATGTACACATACCATGTACATCTGAGTTCTAGGTGAGTTGTTAAAGTGCTTGCTTTGCAATCACAAGAAGCCACATAAATGTCATGATGGGCTCATGACATCCCGGGCTGGGGAGGGAGGTCCTGGGACTTACTAGCTGGTCACCCTGGCCTACTTGATGAACCTCCAAGCCAGTGATTGCGTTTCAAAAGAAAAAAAAAAGAGGAATAGCAGTTATTCTCTGGCTTTCATGTGCACACCCACCTCGCACAAATACGCCTACGTTCGAGCACGTACACACACACACACACACACACACACACACACACCTTTTTGAGAAATTCTAAACCAATAGAAATTTTTTAAACACCCATTTGAGGTAAGTTATAGTAGTAAATATTAAAAATCCTGGCCTAGGATTTTTTACCCCGTCTTTGGTAATTGAGTTCCTGGATTTAAAAAAAACACACAGCTTTTATATTTTTAATATGCCTTACAAAATGCCAGCACAGTAGCTGGGCAGCTGCCTACCCTTCATTAGGAAAGAATCTACGTTCCTTTCAATAACCCCAAGTTATTACTTATTATTTACTATGTTTTATCTGGGCGGCTCTTAGCTCCAATTGGGCAGCCCTTAGGGCCACTGTCTCTGTCTCTCTCTCTCTCTTTAAAATTTTTTTATTGGATATTTTATTTACATTTCAGATGTTATCCCCTTACCCCATTCCTCCCCCCACCCCCCGCCCAGGAACTCCCTATCCCAATCACCCCTCCTCCTGCTTCTATGAGGATGTGCCCCTACCTACCCCCCACTCCCACCTCCCCACCCTCAAATTCCCCCCCCCACTGGGCGTCCAGCCTTCATGGGACCAAGGATCTCCTTTCCCACCTATGCCGACAAGGCCATCCTCCCCTACATATACAGCTGGAGTCATGGGTCCCTCCCTATGTGCTCCCAGGCTGGTGGTTTAGAGCCTGGGAGCTCTGGTTGGTTGGTATTGTTGCTCTCCTCATGGGGCTGCAAACTCTTTCAGCTCTTTTAGTCTTCTCTCTCACTCCTCCATTGGGAACACTTTGATCAGTTCAATGGTTAACTGTGAGCATCTGCCTCTAAATGTCAGACTCTGGCAGACCTCTAAGGAGACAGCTATATCGGGCTCCTGTCAGCATGCACTTCCTGACTTCCACATCAGCATCTACCTTTGGTGACTGCACATGGGATGGATACTCAGGTGGAAAGGTCTTCAGATGGCCCCTCCTTCAGTTTCTGTCCCACACTTGGTCTCCATATTTGCTCCCTTGAGTATTTTGTTACTCCTTCTAAGAAGGACCAAAGCACCCACACTTGGTCTTCCTTCTTCATGAGCTTCATGTGGTCTGTGAGTTGAATCTTGGGTATTTCAAGCTTCTGGGCTAATATCCAATCATCAGTGCCTGAATACCATGTGTGTTCTTTTGTGATTGGATTATCTCACTGTCTCTTGACCCTTATCCCATGGCAGCTTCTTCCTCCTCCTTCCTCTCCTTGTGGTCCTTTCTCCTGAAGCCTTTGAAAACTCAACCCCACCTATGTCTCTTCTGCACAGCTATTAGCTGTTGGCATCTTTGCTTGTCAATCACAATTAACTGAGGGCAGGGTCACTCAGTGTCTTGGGGGACCCCCATGCGTTAGAATACAAGCAGCATTAGGCCAACCCACTACAGTATCGGTGGATTTCTCTGGAGTACTTGATCTGTCAAACACACTTATGCACACTGTCCTCTGTCTGCCAGCAGAAGTCACATAGGAACAAGAGATAGATGGACTCCTAAGAAAATCATTCAGCCTCAGGATACACCAAGCCTTCAGTCTGGAAAGTACCACCAACACTGCCTAAGCGGAATCTGAACTACCCGCATCAGTCTCCTGGCCTGCTTAGGAGTGACTGTATAGTTCAATGATTGGTCTAGCATGTGCAAGGCTCTAGGTTCAATAACCGGCATGGGCTCCTGTCCACCATAGCTGATTATTGGCTTCAGTCCCAAAGAAGAGGAGAGTAAGGGTTAAGGTTAGGGTTAGGGTTAGGGTTAGGGTTAGGGTTAGAATTCTCTCGACATCCATCTGATGTCCTACTCAGCCAGTACAGACTGAGCTGTAAATATTTAGGCTAAATTGCAATCTTTCCCCCAGTGCTAGGATCAAACCAGAGGTTACACATGCCATACACATGGTCTACCACCCAGCTACATTTCAGTCAGCATTTAGCTCTAAAAGATAGCTTCTTGAAAGAAAAGCAAACATAACAACAACAGCAACAAAAAATGGCCAGAGAGATAGATGACTCAGAAGTTAGAGTATCATTTGCTTCTAGAGAGCCAAGACTTGGTTACATAGCTTGTTTCACAAGCATCCTTAACTCCAGTTCCAGGGAATCCAATGACTCTTGATCTCCACAGGCACCCATATGGTACACAAAATACCTTTTAAAGACATAACCATAATGCAACTATTATACCTAACCACCACTAATAAAACTTCTCTATCAAATATTCAATGCTTAAGTACAACATAATTTCTTTTCCTCACTAATGACTTGGGTTAGTTTTTAGACCCATTCTTCAGGATCAACATCCTCTCATAATATAAAGAATCCATTGAGATGGCTACTTCACCTTTTTGGGCAGTGTTGATTTTTAACAAAGGGATTTAAAGTGGCTAACAAGAGAACCCAAGGCCAGGTGGCACAGATGGCCTAGTGGAGAAAGGTTCTTTCTGCCCAGTCTGACTACTTGAGTTCGAGTCCAGGAACCCACCAACCCCCACAATTTGTTCTCTAACATCTGCTGGAATGCCGTGGCACAAATGTGCTTGCTCCCAGCAAGTAAAAGTAATTTTAAAAATTAAAACCTAGTCTACAGGTTCACGTAACACAAAAGTTTCACTAAAGAGTCAAGGTTAGGGGACACAAAACAGAGTCATGCTTGAAGCTAAGAGTGTATGCTAGGGCATGTAAGATTCATGTAGGGAAACATGTAAATTTAAAAATTTCCATTAAAACCCTAACTTCCTCAACAGTTAATTGACAAAAGAGAGGTAATCTCACAAAAAGTAGAAAAAGCTATTTCTAATCGATATATCATATAGTCTGATTAATTGTCAGTGGAGCTATAAAAGTCCTTTGACAAAAGATTATTAATATAGATTTATATATCCTTAAATAAGGCCTTCATGACTCTCTGAGTGTGGAAGGAGCAACTGTTGGCGCTTCTGCCCTGATTTTACAAGAACTCTGAAAAATTGGCTTTAAAAACAAAAGAGGGGGAATGGTACCCCCTCAGAAGGAGTCCCCCTGAAATACTCTCCATCATGCCTTGTTCACTTTTCTCTCTCTAAAGCTGAAAGCTCATGGCAAATCTCTTGCTGACCATGTTGGTGACCTCGGGCACCACCAAGACCAACAAAACTTTGCCACAGATATGGGGAAGGACCCTCATACCCATAAAGGGAATGCCCCAGTCCCAGTTCCCTTATGGAGCCGAGGACTGATATGCCTGCCCAATACCACAGAAGGCACAGCTAATCGGCTACCACAAATATTAATGGGAAAAAATAGATACCCTCACAAAGCCAGGCCCAATCATAAATACGATGATTAACAATTTACATCCAGGGAAGAGAAATCTCCCTGAGAATCCCCTTCTTTTTTCTTTCCAGGTAAAATTGAATCACCCGTGATGCCTGCTATTAGAAGTTCTAACCCAGATGGACCAGAAGCCAGGAGCCTCGCCCTTACCCTCACCCCCTACCTTTTCCCACCTGCACAAGGTCCCCTGAAGCTGGGCAACTGCAAGATCCTGCTTGGCAACTGCAGATAGACTCAAAGCAGTGTACCATATCATCTGAAGAATAGCAGGGAGACCATAACTCAAGCAGTGTACCATATCTTCTGAAGAATAGCAGGTTCCAGTCCTCCTCGCCCCCACGAATAACCAGGACCTGCCGGTCGGGCCAAGTGGCACCCAGACGTGGGGCTCGAGGCACGGACCCATCCGGACGGACCCTCATTGAGAGGATGTGCGCACGACATCAAGATTGAGCAAGACAGAGATCATCGCCCGTGACCTGTCGTCCACGGAACCAGGTTGATGCTGCCATCAAGAAGGCAGTTGAAGTTCATTACCATCAGCTGAAAATTTAAGAAGATCCAGAAGTGACTCCGCAGGAGACTGACACAGCTGTCAGCTCCCCTGCCTCCCCCTACGGTCGACCCCTAGACTTCCACACCCTCCAGAAGGGTTCCTGGTATGCCTGGCTTTGCCCTCATTTCTCTCGCTAGAGAGCTTGGCCTCTTGATCACCACAACAAAAATTGGCTTTTTCCTAAACCAAGGCCACCCTTGATATGGCCGCTAACATTGGGGAGCCTTCCTTTATGACAATATTACACCCCAAACTGACAAATGGTTGGTAAATTGAACATTTACAAGAGACTAGGATGGCTGTGAGTTAGCCCAATGACGGGATTATTGTAGGTCCACTTCCCAGGGGCCCACCCAATGCAGCCGAAAAGGAGTGCGTGGTGCTGGGAGTGGGTGCAGCCTACATGGCCTAAGACAGGGCTCTCACCCTCCTTTCACCCACATCAGAGTCCCTTGACGTTGCCCATCGTCGACAGCCTAAAGCCTTCGACCATCGATGTGACTTGTCTCACATCAGTGTTTTGGGGTTGTGAACTTGTCTAAGACCCCCCATAATTAGACATCCAAATTCAAAACTCACATAGTTGGGATTGAACATAAGAAGCCTTCTCTAACTAAACAGAGAAGGGGGAGATGCCAGAAGCCAGGACCCTCGCCCTTACCCTTACCCCCTACCTTTCCCCACCTGCACAATGTCCTCTGAAGCTTGGCAGCTGCAAGATCCTGCTTAGCAACTGCAGATAGACTCAAAGCAGAGTACCATGTCTTCTTAAGAATAGCAGGGAGACCATAACTCAAGCAGTGTACCATATCTTCTGAAGAACTGCAGGTAGATCATAATTCAAGGCAGTGTACCATATAGACCATGACATGTTTCAAGGCACAGGCCAAGAAGATTTTGTACTTTTCCACCACCTGGACCCTCTTACCCCCTCCCCTTGTAAAACATGCTATAAAAAAGCATTTCATGTTCAAAAAAAAAAAAAGAAATTAAAAAAAAATTTTCCATTAGCCCAAGCCATAGGAACCGGGCTTAGGGACACCACTCAGTGTTCACAGGTGAAGAAAAACAATTATTCCTGATATTAAGGGGATACACATTTCTTACAAGGTTCTTATTAAAATATTACTGTGGAGGCCTGGAGATGTTGGTAGAACACTTGTGTGAACACTTGTGTAATACGCATGAAAAATGGGGTTTGATTGTCAGCACCGTGAATCCAGTATGGTGGTGCATACTGTCATTTCAGTGGCAAGGACAATAATGAGTTCAAGACCATCCTTAGCTACATAGTGAGTTGGAGGCCAGCCTGGGCTACATGAGATCCTGTCTTAAAATCAAACAAAAAAGTTAATTCTGAACTCCAAAGGGGTCATTTTGTGCAGCCATGAGGTGAACGTATCCAGAAGGGTTCTGTATGAATGAACCCTTATACTGAGTGCATTCAGGTAAACCTGTTTTCACTGGACTACAAACCTAGATAGGTGCCCCAGTTTGCCTGGCACTGCCTGTTTGCCTCTTATCCCCAGGTCCTATCTCTCTAACACTCCCTTTCAGGAGTGTCCCAGTTTTGAGGCTAGCCAGAAAGTATCTTGCAGGCCTAAGGAGGCCTTCCTAACCCATCCAGCTCCCTAGAGTCACAGGCTACTGAAGCTATCATGATTTAGGGTTTCTACTGCTATACTGTAACACCAGACCAAAGCAACATGGAGAGGAAAGAGTTTATTTGGCTTACACTTCCATATTACTGTTCATCATCAAAGAAAGTCAGGACAGAAACTCAAGCAGGGCAGGACCCTGGAGGCAGGAGCTGATGCAGAGGCCATGGAGGAGTGCTGCTTACTGGCTTGCTCCTCCTAGCTTGCTCAGCATGCTTTCTTATAGAACCCAGAACCACCAGCCCAGGTGTGGCACCACCCACAATGGGCTGGGCCCTCTCCATCAATTAGTAATTAAGAAAATGCCTTACAGCCAGATCTTATTGAGGCATTTTCTTAATTGAAGTTCCCTCTCTAGCTTGTGTCAAGTTGGTAGGAGACTAGCCAGCACATAGCAAACTACAGTCTTCTGTAGTTAGCTGCTGAGTGTCTTTCCTGTGGATCTTTCCACAGCTCTGCACTCTGATCCCTGAAGTGGGTGAACACTTTTTGCTTATGGTAATATGAATGTGTACACTGGTGTACAAAGCCAACAGACCTGGCACATTTGTATATGGGACCACAACTGCAGAAGACCCACCTTGAATTCTCAACAGGAAATCCTGGCATAGCACAATTGTGTAAAAACAATTCTATGAACCATCTCTTTAGGGGACATCTGTCTGGTCTGCTTTTTTTAAGAGCTGGCTGCTGTAGTGCAAGGATACATGATTTCAGTGTGATAGATTATTTTAGCTTCATTCATTAATCCTTAGATAACCATGCCAAGATTTGTGAGGAGCCATTCTATCCCCAATGCTCTTTGTGGTTCTAGTGAGGCTGGCTGGACTTGGTCCTGGGGATGGGACATATGATCTAGTTCTAAGCAAATCAGGCCATCATATTCTTTGGCCCCACTGATTGATTCAGGGATGGATACACAGGCCAGATAGAGATATATTTGCTAGGGAATTTTCTTTTGAAATGCCTGATGGTTAAATGAGTTTAGACAGTGATTTGGCTATCTTGTCACCTCATTACAGCTGAGAGAGAAGGCAGCAGAACACAGATTTCTGGCTATGTCACATGTCCTGATGTCTTTAAGTCAGATACTCATAGACTTTTTTTTATATCTATGAACTACTTTTATTCATTATTCTGATCTCACCCTTGTATCCCAGGCTGGCCTGGATCTCACTATGTAGCCCAACCTGGCCATAAACTCTTGGGCATCCTCCTGCTTTAGCTTTCCCAGTGTTAGGGTTACAGGCATAAGCTACCATGCCTGCTCCATGAAGCATTTCTACTGACCTGATGCTGGTTTTCTACCACTTGCATCCATAACGTCTACAAAGGCATTCTTCATGTCTGAATATTATTTTCTATATGAAGGACTTTAATGAAAATATAAAAAGATAAGAACCAGTGTTGGGCTTATAGCTCAATAGCAGAGGGCCTAGCAGGCATGAGGCTCTGGGTTAGACTGCCAACATTGCTAGAATTATTTAGAAACATAGTGTTCAAATATGTACTTGCTCAATAGTCACTTTCAGCAATTGGCAACACATGCAAAATATGACAAGACTCTGTCCTCAAGAAGTTCTCAGCATCGGACTGGAGAGTTGGTTCAGAGGTTAAGAGCATTGACTGCTCTTCCAGAGGACCTAAGTTTGATTCCCAGCACCCACTTGGTGAGTCATAACTGCCTGTAACTCCAGTTTCAGGTGACCCAATGCCCTCTTCTGGCTTTCACGGGCACTAGGCACAAACTTGGTACAGAGACACATACATGTAGGCAAAATCATATACATAAAATATTTTAAAAAGCAGTTAAAAAAGGAATTCCCAGCATAAAACCAGAGGCAGATTAACTTGAGTTCAATTACACAAGTCTTAGGGTAAAATTGGCTTGTAAGTTCTACTCTACGGGGGAATATTTGATAGTGGAAATAGACAGGTCCTAGAGATGCTCCCTCAAGGATTGGAAGGCTTTAAAGCAGGGGTGAAGAATTCTCCACAGAAGGATCAGCATGTGTTGAACTTCATTTAATTATTAAGGAAACAAATCAAATCTAGAAATGAACGTGACATAAACTCAAATTTTGCTAGCTTGGTGTATTTGTCCTAGGAGTTGAGCTAATGCAAGCCAATTCTGACCTAGCGCCTGCAATGTCTTGCATTATGTTAGGTACTCTGTACCTCATCTCATTTAACACTCTTTTAAAGCTCAGTTTATAACTGAGATTAAATGTCAGCCAGGTGATGGTCAAGCTAAGGATTCTGAATCAGGGTTACTTGTTTCCAAAGCTTTCCAGAATTTGCCATTTCCTTCAGAGAACAAAGCAGTTTTTTCGGAGCTCTAAAAATGTATAGATTCTAAAGCCTCTTGATTTGTGGCTTCCTTGAGCCCAGCATAATGAGAGCTTCCACCCAGTAGCCAGTGGAAACAAGAAGCAGAGACCCACAGCCAAATATTAAATGGAACTTGGGGTGGGGGAAGTTTTGTGGAAGAGTTGAGGGAAGGACTGAGGGCCCAGAAGAGGACAGGGACTCCACAGAAAGAGCAACAGAGTCAACTGACCTGAACCCCTGAGGGCACTCAGAGACTGAACCACCAACCAAAGATCGAGCATGGGCTGTATCTGGTGCAGTGTGGTCTTCATGCGGGTCCCCCAAACAACTGGAGCAGGGGCTATTTCGAATCTGTTGCCTGCCTGTGGATCCCGTTCCCCTAACAACTGCTTTGTCTGGCATCAGTGGGAGAAGGTGCACCTAGTCCTTCAATGACTTGATGTGCGGTGGTGGGGGGTTGGGGGGGGATTGGGGAGGTAGGAAAAAAAAAACATTTGATTTATGAACGGTTGACTTGTTGGGAACACACTGGATGAATGCACTGGCCTGACTGATTTGATTTCTAGTCTCAGCTTCCAGCCAATTCGCTCCTGCATTTCATGTTCCGACATTTCTCTGAAGATCACAAGTTGCCTGTAACATTTCGGTTTTACTTGCTGATAATAAGCATCATTCTGTTTATCAGCGTTTATTCATTTACAGTTTACCCAGCCCCACCCTCGCCTGGGAAACAAGAAGCTACAGTTCCTGGGAACACAGAAGTATTAACTGAACCATCAGACGCAGGAGGTCGTTGTTACCACTATTATCTCTCAGTATGAAAATAAGGACACTAAAAGAGACGCAGCTGTGACAGTGTGTAAACACGAGCATCTCTCAGTTCACCAGGGAAGCCCGGCCTCTGCGTACACTCTTACGCCGGTGAGTGACAGCCCGGGAACACAGCAGCGCATTCCTAGAAGTTAGTGGGAAGCCAGAGCTCCTTGGCAGGGTAGAGCAGCCAATCCCAGCGCCAATATGGCCGCGCGGCATCACGTGGGCCAAGGAGCGGCCCTCAAAGACACGCCGAAGCGAGCTTCGGGTCACGTGATCCGAAGTGGGCGTCGCCAGGGGGCGTGGGTTCGCTTGGCTCCACCCGCCACCCGCTGCCCCGGCAGAGCTGCTCGTGGGCCACGCCCCTTGAGCCCTGAGGGACTCGCGCGGGGCTAGAGGTGCGGAGTCTTCTTCGTGACCTTTCACCCCAGCATGGCTGCGCCCTTGGGACCAGTGAAATTCTGGAAACCCGGTAAGGCACGGCAGGGAGCCTGGGTAGATGCGGCGACGAGACTTTCGGCCTGGGGACCCGCCTGACCGGGGAGGGCTTGGGCACCAGTCCTCTGCGCGCGTGGATGCTGCAGCCCACGGTGGTCCGGAGGAAGTCAAGGCCTCCCTAACCTGGTCGCAAACTCTGGTGACCTTGTTCGAGTTTCTCATCCTCCTCCGCCCCTCTTCAGATGTCGAGTCCTGAAGCACTCATGTGTGTCTTGCTGATGCCCTGGGGCTGCATTGAGGTCGACAGGCGGTGCAGCCCAATGGCTTGGAAGCTTGGGTTGTGGAGTCAGAGTGCCCAGGTTCAAGTCTGCCTCTTTCCTTGCAGTACTAGGTGGAGGACCTTGAGCTACCCGTGCAGTTCCTCTGAGCATTGCTCCCCTTACCTGGGAAGTGGGCAGAATACGAACACCTGTCCCGTGGGCGTTGAGTCAGGAGTGTGTGGTCCGACTAAACGTCTCATAAAAGAGAAAATGTGTTCCAGTGTTTTAGGGTAGGTCTTGCCCACTCTGAATGTTTACCACAAAGTGAACGCCCTCCTTCCTATTGGCTGTCACTCTTCCTGTTTTGTTGGCTAACAAGTCTCCATCACAAAATCCTTTGTTTTTGCATTTTCTCAGGTCAGGTTCTCTTGTTGAATTATACGTACCAGACCATTCTCTGTGTAGGTAGGATGCCTCCTTTTGTTTATGCCTTTCTTATAAACCAAACCAAACCAAACCAAACCAAACCACTGTTTCTTAACTGGTGTCAGCCTCTGCCCTTAGTTTTTCTTACATATTTCCCTTTTTCTCCTCCACCTGCACTCCAGAAGATCTGGGTGTATACATTGTATTATGATGATGATAGTTAGAGACAGAAAAGGCAACAAGGGGCAACTTTTAAAGAGTGTTTTAGCTGGTCCCTGGAAATCTGACCATGTGCCTAAGTATCAGAGAAATAAACTCACGAAAGTGACACATAATTCTTTCTTTAAAAAATCTGAACTGGGTATGGTAGTCCATGGCTGTAATCCCAACACTTGAGAGGCAGTGGCAGGAGGATCTCTTGAGTTTGAGGCCAGTCTGGTCTACATTCCAGGACAACCAGGGCCACAAAGACATAACCTTGTCTCTCTTGTTTGCTTCACTTTCATGACTCAGCATTTCCAGGTATCAGCTGATTGTTCACCCCAATAAGTAATGAGTTATCATTTACTTATTCAAGAGTTTATAAGCAGACCAAAAAGTTAAGTCTAATAGAGGCTTGGATAAATTGTCAGAACTCAGACCAGGGTACCATTTTGGTTAAAGAACTTGGAAAGATTCTACAAGTCTGTCCCATTGTTTAGTTCATCTGGTATATTGAGAGCACACTTCTGTAGTCAGTCAGGTCATGAACACATACCTGGTCCCAGCTCTCAAGGTGTGCTCTCCCAATTGACTCTGAAGTTACTTGTCCGTGAGAAGAGATGCTAAGCAAGGCTGAAAGGGTGCTGATAAGGAAGATGGCCTCAAGTACCGGACTGCAGTGCCTTCCCTGCCTACCACTTATTAACCTGGTAACTTGAGAGCCCCGTAAGTGCTCCAAGTCTCTGCTTTCTTACCGGTAATTTGTCATAATAGGATTGTTGTGAAGATTAAATGAAACAATGGACAAAAACACCCATGGTACTAGATACACAGCTGTTATAATTATAGAAAAGCATAGGAGAGGGAGGGAAAGCTCACTGTGAAGAATTGACTGCGTGGTAGAGATGGT
Source organism: Grammomys surdaster (assembly GCF_004785775.1). Lineage (NCBI taxonomy): Eukaryota > Metazoa > Chordata > Mammalia > Rodentia > Muridae > Grammomys > Grammomys surdaster. The sequence goes on along the minus strand of NW_021620408.1, from coordinate 500,891 downwards.
AATGGCTTTGGAGTGAACACTGAGGGGTGAAGCAAGTTTGTTATGGTTTGTTTATGGTGAGGTAGGGAATGGCTCTCCAGGCCATCGAAAGGATTTGTATCTTAAGGATGTCCCCAAACTCCCCATAATGGAGTACTGTGATAGTTTTATATGTGAGTATATTTTGGGGTGTGACAGGAGATGATGGAAAGGTAGGAAGGGACTTCATCGTGAAATGTCTTTCGAGAGTTAAAAAAATTGAGCTTCTGGGCCAGTGAGATGGCTCAGAGGCAAAGGTGCTTTCTGTGAGAACCTTATGACACCAGCCTTATCCTCGTAACTCATGTAAGGGTGGATGCAGTGACTCTACAGAGTTGTCCTCTGACCTCCACATGTGTGTTCTCTGTTTCTCTCCCTCTCCCTCCCTCCCTCCATCTCTCCCCCCCTTCTCTCTCTCTCTCCCACACACACCCCCACACACACTCTAAGTAAATTTTAAAAAATTGAGCTCCCTGCTTTAATCCCAGCAGTGGTATGGTTAAGAAGGCTACTCCTAAAAGAGGTTGCTACCAAAATCCAGGATGGATGCTGAACCTCACTTCTAGCCTGGGAGCCAACAAGGAGAGGCCCATTAGATACTTAGAGGTAAAGAGAAGAGAAAGTAAAGTCAGTAATAATCTTGTGTTCTGGACAGGGTAACTGTCGAGCTCAGTGGGGTCTTGATGGGGTGACTATATAGGTAAGCTGGTCTGGATGGGGTGATGGCCTAGGTAAGTGGGTTTCAAATTTTGCTGTATTGTTGAATCACTTAGAAAATTAAAAAAAAAAACAAACTTCAGTCCTTATGTTATTATTGTCAAGAAATCAGGAACTAGGTAGCAGTATTCTTAACATTTGGGGGGCTATTAGTATGCATCACTAGTTGGGGATCCACTAGCCCAGGTATATAGTTTTCATTCACTGAGATTTGAGTAGCTTCAGTGGGTCCTGAGCCCTGGGAAGTCACTTTCTCTTACAGCATTTTATCAGCTAGTAACAACATCTCTTTGGTGAGTTGATATTCTCACAGATGAGCAAAAAGTTCCAGATATGAAATGGGTTGTGGATTATGCAGGTCGGGGAGGTGGTTGGGAGCTGAGTGTAAGGTCAGATCTTGGAATCACAAGCATGTCTTGTAGGCCCAAAGTCAGAGGCTCTGATAACTACAGGGCCTTTTAGACAAACTACATAATGTGAGGTGTGTAATGGACTAATATGTGGTGGACTGAAGGGTTGTGTGTGTACTGGGGAGATGTGTACACTAGGAAGAGGTACACCGGAACTTCCATATGCAGTACCACACTCCACCTGATTGTTACAGTATGAGTTCAGAGTTGCTGAATTTTTCTTTTAAAAAAGACACGGTCTACCTCTTATCCTAGGCAGGCTCTAACTCTGTGATCCTCCTGAGGTAGGCTTCTGAGTAGCTGGGATTACAGATCCTTGGACAAACTTGGCTCTTAAATGGGAAAATTTTTGTTGATGTTTTAAATGAAATATTTTTCTGAGTGTAGTGGTACACGCCTGTATTTCCAACACTTGGGAGGCTGAGGCAGGAGGATTGAAAGCTCAAGGTTAGCCTGGGCTTTGTAGTGAGTTTCAAGACCCTGTCTAATAAAACCAAACTGACAAGAAACATCTCCCCATCAGAAGTCATTAACGACAATAACCATTTAAAACTGTTTAGTCATAGTGTACATGGAGAGCTTAAATGACTAGTTTGTGGTCTCTAACTTAGTAGTGTGGTATACTGATCTTCTGTGATCCGCCTGAGCTTTTTTCCAGAAAACAATGTTCACTTTATTCTCTGGCACACATGGGTCAGAAGGGCCTGTCCATTTTCATTTTCTCACTTAATAAGTATTTACTGGTGGGTATCCATGTGCCTTGCAAAAGCTTTATTGAGCTGCTTGAGGATTTTTTTCCCCACTTGATTCATGGTAAGAATTGTGCTGTAGGGCTGGAGAGATGGTTCTGGTCAGAGTATTTGCTGTTCTTGTAAAGAACCCTAGTTCCTAGCACCCATGCAGAGTAGCTCACAACTGCTTATGACTTTAGCTCTAGGGAATCCAACACCCTAGAAGGGATTCTGAATTGGGTGCTGTTGTCAGCCTTGTTTCACAGATGGGGAAATGAAAGCATTAATGATTTTTGAAAATTGCAAAAATGCTACTTCCTTAAGCAAGGCACACACTCCCAATTTAAAGACTGCCATAAACAGAGTGGGCTGTGGGGTGTGTAAGCAGCCTGGGGTTCCGGTTTGGCTGAATGGAGTCTTTTGTAAGGAGAAGAAAAGCTCACATATCCGTACAGCAGCTGTTTTGTAAAAGTTCCTAACAGCTGTAGGTTAGACAAGAGAGGGCCCCGGAGGGCTGTGAACCAGTGTGTGGGAGGATGCAGAACTCACAGGAACAGCATTCAGATACTCCAGATGTACGTAATGGCATGGTTTAAATGTTTTAAGAAAAGGGGTATTCTGAACAAAAACAGGGCAGAAGAGGATACTGTGTTCTCTGCTGTAGTTTGAGTGGAATATAGTAATGGAAACAGGAGGACATGAAACCTGCTTTCCAGCCCAGGCCTTGGTCCAGGCCCTGTTCTCTCTGTTCTCTGGTTGAAGGGAGGTTAACATTTGGCAGATGGAGCAGTGTCCCACTTCCCTGCTCTTTGGCAGCTGTGTTCTCCTGAAAGTACTTGGATCAGGACTGGAGATGAAAGCTGCTGAGCTTTGAACTTGCTTCTAGGAGTCTGCAGACCCAGCATCTTCTGTTCAGATGAATCATATTCTTGCTTTTTTCTGGAAAGAAGTTCATACAGGCCTTTAATCCCAGCAGCTGGGAGGCAGAGGCAGTTGGATCTCTGAGTTTGAGGCCAGCCAGGTCTACAGAGTGAGCTCCAGGCCAGCCAGAGCTATACAGAGAAATCCTGTCTTGAAAAAACCAAACAAAACACAAAGGATTTATTTTTATTTTATATTTTGTGTGTTTGCCTACATGTGTGTATGTGCATGTGCTTAGTCCTCATGGAACCAGAAGAGGGCGTTAGACTCTCTGGAACTGGAGTTAATGGGCAGACAGTTGTAAGTCACCTTGTGTGTGCTAGGAACCGAACCCAGGTCCTCTTGAAGAGAAACAACTGCTTTTAACCACTGAGCTCTCTCTGCAGCCCCTACCTATCTTTTAATTAATTTATTGTTTTAGAGTATTATTTTTATGCGTGTGAGTTTTGACTGCATGTGTGTCTGTGTACCATGTGCACGCCTGGTGTCAGATCCCGTGGAACTGGAGTTACAGATGGTTGTGAGCCATCGTCCATGTGGAAATTGAGAACTAACCTGGGTCCTCTGCAAGAGCAGCAAGTGCTCTTTACCACTGAGCCCTCTCTCCAGCCTCAGTTGTATCTTAACCTAGTTCTGACCTTGGGTCACAGAGACAGGTTGGCATGAGAAGAAAGAAAAGCTCATCATATGGGACCTAAACTTCTCCATAGGATCTGCCGTCTTGATTTGTCATTGTTCTGAGAAAGGTGCTGTGGCTGTCTGTGTTTTAATTTGCTCTGTAATGTTTCTTGGACTGCCATTTCCCATGTAACTACTCTAGCTGTGGGCAGTTGGATCAGGGTAGGCCTTGTATCTAAGGGGGATGTGTGTCCCCCATGGTTCAATATAAAGAACCCCCTCATTGCTGTACACAGCACACACCTGGAGCTCCAAGTCTCTTTCATTTCAGTCCATGGCATTTACCTGTCGTTCTTATTATACCAAGTTACTGGGAGGCAGCATGTGAGAGGCAGTGAATCCATGAGGGTCAGTCTGCATCCGTGCTGCCCGAGGCTGGGTTCTAGTGCTTAGAACAGTGCTTGCAGTGAAGCATTTGCAGTCTGACTTGTTCATAGGTGCTTGAATGGCTGGCAGTTACCTGCAGGCTGAACTCTGGGCCATCAGCGCCTGTGGAAAAACTACCCCTTGGCCTGAAGGTTCAGGCCTGAACTTGTTAAGAGATGCAGAGGTGAGGTGGCAGCCTAAGCTCCTGGCTCCTGTTCTCTCTGAGTCTTGCCTACTGGTCCACAGGCTTTGTCTTTGGCAGATTCCCACTGGGTTTCTTTCACTCTGTTCAGAATTTGGTAGGACCCAGTTCTAGATGGCCCAGTAGGACCGTCCTGCCCTTTGTTCTAGACTCTGCACTGGAGCTTGCAGGGATAACTCTTGTGTTCTGTCAGGCACCTCCCTAGGTTTTTTTTTTTTTTTAACTTTTAAAGCTCCAAAGTTTTTATAAATTTGAAATCAAAAGCATTGTTTTCTTTGTATATCTGCTTTGAAAAGGTACAACTTGGGATGGAAAGATAGCTCAGTGGTTAAGAGCACTGACTGTTTTTCCAGAGGTCCTGAGTTCAATTCCCAGTAACCACATGGTGGTTCACAACCATCTTTAATGGGATCCGATGCCCTCTTCTGGTGTGTGTGAAGACAGTGACAATGTATTCACATAAAATAAATAAATCTTAAAAAAAAAAGAATTATTAAAAAAAAAAGAAAATGTATAACTTTTACACACTCTTTTCTGTTTAACACACCAGAATCTGAAAACCAGGTTTTTTTTTTGCTGCAGGTACAGAAGGGCCAGGTGTCAGCATTTCTGAAGAGAGACAAAGTGTTGCTGAGAACTCTGGGACAACCGTTATTTACAATCCCTACGCGGCACTTTCCATAGAGCAGCAGCGGCAGAAGCTGCCTGTGTTCAAGGTATGGCGTACCTGGGGCCCACCTTGAGCCTGTCACTGAAGGAACTGTCATGGAATGGTTCTACAAGTGACAGTGTTACAGGAGCCCTACCTCATTCTAGTGTGTGCGTATATGCAGGCAGGTGTTCATGTGCGCGTGCGTGTGCGTGCCTGTTTGTGTATGTGTGTTGGGAGAGGGAGGGGGAAGAGAGGAAGGCAGGGAACAGGCGCCCCTTAAGACTGGGAAGTCCTGAAGACTTTATTTGCATATTATTTTGCATATTTTGCATTTATTTTGCATATAGGAAATGGGAAGGAGCAGGAAGGCCTTTCTCTTTTCCTTTTCGTTGCTTTCAATTACAAACAATATCCAGTCCAGAAAATGACACAGTCACACAGTGAACTTCCAGGTCAACATATTATCAACATATGGCGAATTTTTTCTTTTAAGAGATGTATTTAGCAGGGTTAATTGGTAATTTGAGAATCTGTCCTTGGGAAAGATTGTAAGGTACTCTTAATACTTAATGAGACAGTGCTGGAGTTAGGGGATTACCAGACACTCCACACTATGAGTACAGTTAAGATGGCAATCAGATACTCCGCTCGCCAGAGGCCAGTGCATGAACTTGAGCACATTCAGAACCTCTTTGCTCTCACTGACGTTCTTCTGTACCATGGACACTGTTGATGGATCTGTTGGCAGCTTCATGTGGGTGACCCTTTCAGTCAGAAAGTAGGCTCACAGGTGGCTAAATGTTGTTGGTGAATGGTGAATATTGATTTCAGCCTCTGGAGCATTTGAGTTTTGAACTTTGCCTCCATGTGGGGTCTCTGGAATGACTTGTGTGGGCGTGGCCAACAGCATGTATAAACTGGTCTTTCTGCTGCCCAGAGCTGTGTGGAAGATGTCAAGGTTTGTTTGTTTGTTGTTTGTTTTTCCTTTTTTTTTTTTTTGTGGTGCTGAGGATTTAATCTAAGGTGTGCCATCAAGTGTTCAACCCCTGAGCTGTGTCAAATGCCTAGCACTTCTTTTATTTTTTATTTTGAGACAGTGTCTTGCCAAATTGCTTAGGTTGGCCTTGAACTTACTGTGTAATTCAGGCTGGCTTTGAACTTGTAATCTTCTTCCTCAGTCTCCTGAGTTGCTGTGGTATCAGCCCCACTAAGATTTGGGTTCCTTTCACTTAGACACTGCTGGTAACACCCTTCTACTAATGTGTTCTTTCTTCACATAGATGTGGAACAGCAGCCTTCTTAATTTAGCTAAGTCGCCTTGGTTGGACTTTCAGGTGACCTTAAACATTTTAGTCAGCCTACTCGTGTCTGGGCTTTATCCTCAGGTGACTGGAGCTATCCCTTGTATGTGACTGGGATATTTGTGTGGGACCCTCAGGACATGAGATGACCATTGCTTTCTCACCACTGAGGGGCACCATTTTTGAGTCATGAGGAAGCGTTGAGACTGGAGTAGACTTCAGGGTCCCTCCTTGTTCTACCAGTCATGTGCTGGGTAACCTTCCTTCACCAGTGTAAGCTTCCAGTTCCTTATCTGTGATATGGGTCAATAGCACCTGCCTTGTAGGATTGCTATGAGGCCTGGATGAGGTCACCTGTGTGGTGTTTATAAGGTGTCGGACTTGGACTACCCAAGAACAAGGAAGTGGTTGTTTACTGAGTGTGTGCAGACCTCGACCTTTCTCTGCCAATCATTTTCTAACTGTCGTGTAAGTGAGATGAAACCTGGATAAAAACAAGTTGAGCCTTTTGAGAAGGGAAGGGATCTAAGGTACATTATTGACGGAAAGCTAAGCGGAGCCTGAGTGCTGCTGGAGTCTTGAAAGATGTGAAGATGGATGTGGACGGGGAGGAGGACAGTGCCTCTCTCACCTCTCCTCCTGCTCAGACCAAATGTGAAGGTAGCTTTAGGAAGTTTGTGGTGGAGCCTAGCCAGGCAGGGCAAGATCCTGGCCTTGATCCCAGCCTCCCCAGCCACAGTGGACAGAAGTTGACTAAAGCAGCACCCGTCTTTCCTCAGCCCATTTCCGAGGCAGCCTCCCCTTGACTTTCCTCTGAAGCTGTTCCCTGTGTGTGGGGGGTATGGACACTGCTTTGAAAGGCATCTGTGCCTGCCAGCCCCCATCTGATGTGCACTCCTGTCCTCATGGGCATTCCCAGGTTCACAAGGCCTGGTGACAGTACCTCCTTGTCAACCTGTCTCCATACCAGCTATCTCCTTGTTATGTCTGGCCATGTTAGACTAAAGCACATGAAGCTTCCTGTCCAGATCATCTCGTGTGTGCTGTCTGGTTTTCTACAAATGCAGCACCCGCTGGAGCCTCCTAGGTCAAGTACAGCCCCTGTTCCTCTCTGAACTCAATGCCAAACCAAACCTGAACCAATGGCCTCCCAGTCAGCTTCCCTCCCTCCTGCCTTAGCCTCCAGGTATTGGGATTGTAGGTGTGTGCCATCGCACCTGGACTCACTGGTCCTCTCCATCAGTGTATGCTACCTTCTTTCAATTTTTTTCCTTTCTCTTTCTCTTTCTCTTTCTCTTTCTCTTTCTCTTTCTCTTTCTCTTTCTCTTTCTCTTTTCTTCTGTTCTATGAAATGTCTAAACATGTCTGTCTTGCCAGTTTCCCATTGGTATGTATTGTGACATGAAACTGAACTATTGAAGAGTTTAAAAGTGACTGTATGTTAATTAAAGCTGAAAATATTTTTTTAAGATTCACATATTTGTTTGAACAATACCCAGCCTAATCTCCAAATAATTTCTGACTATGAAAAGAGAAAAATTATCACTATCAATATTCAGTTCAAAAGCAAAATTATCCAAACCAAATGTTAGATAGTCCTTTGTGTAGCATTAAGTTTGAAAGAAATGAAATAATACCTAGAAAAATTAAGGCATGAAAATGTTCAGCTACATCTTTGATAACCAAGCATCTATTTAAAACAGGATTGGAAAAATATTAATTTTTATATTTTTGAAATTAAATTATAATTATACTGTTTACTCTTTCATCCTGAACAAGACCTAAAAGAAGATCCATATTATGTACTAATGTATACGTGAATATTAGCCATAAAGTACAGGATACCCGTGGTCCACTCTAGAGACCAAAGGAAGCTAGACAAGAAGGAAGCACCAATGGGAGGATGCTTTAATAGCACTTAAAAGGGGGGATAAAATAGCCATAGGAGGCAGATGGAGGGAAGAAATATGGTAGGAAAGGGGATGAAAAGGGAAGTGGGAGGGATGTTTAAGATACAGTGTGGGGAAAGTCAGGAGAGAGGATCAGAGAACTAGAAGAATGAATGGAAATCTGCAGCTGATGGGACAAGGTTGGAGTAGGGGGCATCTCTAGGACATGCTAGGGATTCAGGATTGAAGAGACTTCCAGGGGTCTATGGAGGTGACTCTAGCTGAGACGCATAGCAATCATAGTAATGGCAATAGGAAATCCTAAGTGACCATCTCCTGTAGCCAGGCAGGACCCTCAGGGGAGGATTAAGGATACCAACCCACGCATAAAACTTTCAACCCAAAATGTATCCTGTCTATAGGAAAAGCAGGAACAAAGATGAGGAAAAGCAGGAACAAAGATGGAGCGGAGACTGAGAAAATGGCCAAACAATAATGGGCTCAACTTGAGACCCATCCCATGGACAAGCACAAATCCCTGACACTATTAATAAAATTATGTTATCCTTGTATACAGGAGCCTAGCATACCTGTCGTCTGAGAGATAGTAGAGAACTGCAACAAATGCATAGACCCGTGGCCAAATATTGGACAGAGCTTGGGGAATCTTACAGAAGAGTGTATGTGGGAAGAATTGAAGGCCCTGAATGGATAGGAACTTCACTGAAAAACCAACAGAGTGAACTAACCTAGACTCTTGTGTGTTCCCAGAGACTGAACCACCAACCAGATAGCATACAGGGGCTAGAACTAGATCCCTTGCACACACGTGGCAGATGCATAGCTTTGTCTTCATGTGGGTTCCTCAACACCTGGAGTGGGGGAGGGAGAGCAGGGCTGTCTCTAAAGGTGATGCCTGTTTGTGGAATCCATTCTCCTAAATGGGCTGACTTTTCTGGTCCCAGAGGCAAAGAATGCACCCAGCCCTGCAGAGATTTGATATCCCAGGACAGAGGGATAGTCAGGGGTTCCTCCACCCTCTCAGAAAGAATTAGAGTGAGGTTTGGGGGAGGGACAGTGTCCAGGGAGGGCATCTGTGAGTGGAGACAGCAATTGGGATATAAAGTGAATAAATAAATAAATAAATAAATGGAAAAGGGTAAAGTATTCAGCTACATTTTTGATAAAGCAAGCAAGCATCTATTTAGAACAGGATTGGAAAATATTAGTTTTTATAGTTTTTGAAATTAAAATATAATTATATCATTTATTCTTTCCTTTTGGTCCCTTCAATCTCTCCCCTACACCCTTCTTTCTTGCTTTCTGTCAAATCACAGCTTCTTTTCCTGAATAAATGCTACATGTAAAAGAACTCATAAAATACACTTATTAAGCAACATACACACATTGAAAAGAATTGAACAGAGAAAAGTATTCCCATTTTTCAACTTCAAATGTACTGAATAATATGTGAATCTAATAATGAATATTAAACATGTTTTTGAAACATCTTAGTAAAATTAAAACTATGTTGTATACCTCAGAATCAAGGAAAAGTTAATGTGAACCAAGCATACTATATTGAGATAACACACAAGCAAAATTACTTATAAAATGTCAAATGTAGATATTAAAGAATAATTTATTAAGTAATAAAATAAAGCTGGGTTGATAACAGTACTTTCAGGCAAAATTGAGTTTCTGTGAAAGAAACAGAATGAATGCATAAAAGTATCTCATATGACTACATTTGAAGTAAATTCTTAGTGAAGAGAAATAAGAGATTATGAATTTTAAAACTTATAATAAAGGGAATCACAATAAGGAGAATGGACATTTCAATTTTTAACTTGAAACAAGTTCATTAAAATACAGAAAAATATAACATAATATTCATTTAATGTGCAGCAGACTCCTGGAGATAACCATTTTTATAGGTTAAACAATATTAATGAATAGTAGGATTGCTATTGCCCTGTCAGTGTGGTTTCTATCTCAAAGTTTTTTGCGTATTAACAGAATACTGACAATGCATGTATTTATTTTGTTGTCAAGAAATTGACCTAAATCATTACATGACTCAGCCTGTATCCCAGCCAGTGAGAAGATCCAAGTCGATTTTCAATAGAGAGAGGAATAGGGGTGATCTGCTATCTTTCTGTCTCCTTAAAGATGGAATTTTAGGAAGAGTCCTCAAATATCTGACCCAGGCAGACACATATTTCTTGTCTTTTCCTTCCCCCTTTCAGTCATCTAAATCAGATATGTGTAGCTAAAAATTTAGTAGTCATCCTCAAGACTGGAAGGCATTAATATAATACTCACATATTAATATAGTAGGCAGAATGCTAAAGAAATATGGGCTGCTGACAGCATAGCAATGCCACTTGTTTTTTTTTTCCCAAGATGGTAGACCAATATATTTTCTATAGTTCAAAACATGCTATAAAAAAGCATTTCATGTTCAAAAAAAAGAAATTAA
>NW_021620408.1:413328-490124 GCF_004785775.1 Grammomys surdaster | reverse complement strand
TCTTTCTTTCTTTCTTTCTTTCTTTCTTTCTTTCTTTCTTTCTTTGAGACAAGGTTTCTCTGTGTAGCCCTGGCCATCCTGGAACTCTCCTTGTAGACCAGGCTGGCCTCCAAATTCAGAAATCCACCTGTCTGTGCCTCCTGAGTGCCGGGATTAAAGGCGTGTACCACCACCACCTGGCTTAATTTTCCTCCTCTTCCTGCTCCTTTTTGAATCATATTTTATTTGTGTGTTCATTTGTATAAATGCAGGTTCCTGTGTTCTCCCTGGCTCCACTGTTTAGAAGCTTGGATGGTAGAGCTAGGAGTCTTCATTATTATCAATGATCCTAGAAGACTTTCCTATTAAGACCTAAGGACTACATATCTCCATCCGGTATAACATATTCAGAAGCCCTGAATCACCAGGACCTTATTTGCTGGAGCCTGTCAGCATCTCAGCTCTTCTCCATTCCAGGCACCTCCGTGGTGTGGAGGTAGCCGAGCTGACCCCCATCAGGAAGGGAGCCATAGGCAAGTTTCCTCTGGATGAGGCATTGTGGAATACCTCTGTAATCAGCTAAAGCTAAGCAAATGGAACACTGGGATTTTCTGGGGCTTTTTAGTAGTCAGGCCTGCTCCCACTGTGTGGGCATAGGAGACTCAGTTACTTGTGGATGTTTTATTGTGAACTTTGGTTTGGATACTTTTCCATACTAACAAATAAAACTTAATTTTTAATTAGGTAATGCATAAAAGTTGTATAAAACCCAAAGCTTTTCACACCCCCTTTCCTTACCCTTTTCCTCTCCAGATCAGCACTGTTAACTCCTCTTCTTTAAAAACAAGTACTAGGGTCCTGGGAAGTGTTCACTGGGAAGAGGCTCTTGCCGTGCAAGCAAGCACGAGGGCCTGAGTTTGGAGCCCTGCATCCACAGAACAAATGGCATGTGTGGTAACTGAAGTGCCATGGGGGCAGAGGCAGGAGGATGGTTAGGGCTTGCTGGCTGCCAGCCTCATTCCAGGTTCAGTGAGAGACCCTGTCTCAAGGGAATAAGGTGCAGAATGATAGAACAGGACACCGGATACCCTTGTGCACATGTTCACAGTTACACACACACACACACACACACACACACACATCACATGTGCATACACTGTGCACACATCATTCACAGTAGTCTGTTCCTTGCTTTCTTAGTGTATCTTGTAAACATCTGTTCTTTTAAGCAGTCACAAATTGTTTCATTACTGAGAGTGTTTCATTTAACCACACGCCCATTGTGATGAACATTTAGGCTGTTGGATTTTTTTTTTTTTATAGCCTAGGCTGGCATTGAATTTGTAATGTAGCTGAAAATGACCTTGAGTTACCGATTCTCCTGTCTCTACTTTATAAATGCTGGGATTACAAGTGTACCCCCTTGCCGGGCAGTGGTGGCGCACGCCTTTAATCTCAGCACTTGGGAGGCAGAGGCAGCTGGATTTCTGAGTTTGAGGCCAGCCTGGTCTATAGAGTGAGTTCCAGGATAGCCAGAGCTACACAGAGAAACCCTGTCTCAAAAAACCAAAAAAACAAAAACAAAAACCCAAACAAAAACCAAGTGTACACCTTATGCTCAGTTTTTAAATATGTAAATATGTGTGTGTGTATGTGTGTATATATATATATATATATATATATATATATATATATATATATGCATGTGTGTACATATATTAATAAGCCTGCAGCATTGCTACTTAAATTTTGGTGTATGAGTGTATTAGTATACTTGCAGCATTATTTCTTATAGGTGAAAATCTTTAATTGGCGAGTTGAGAGTTCACATGTTCTATAGGTGTTCCGTAAAGATCTTAGCTCATACTGATACCATGACACCATGGCACCAGAGAGTTGGAACCACATTTTGATATATTTTTTTTTTAATTTACTTTCTTCTGGAAACAGTTTATTTCACAGTTTAATTATGTTTTCTTGGTCTTTTGAGACAAGATACGGTTGATTACAATGTCATTTTATCCTCTCCCAGCTTAGGAACCACATTTTGTACTTGGTAGAAAACTATCAGACTGTGGTGATTGTTGGAGAGACGGGATGTGGGAAGAGCACCCAGATTCCGCAGGTGAGCATTGCTAACGTTGTGCCGCACAGACTGCAGTTTGGAGGACTTTGTACTCGGGGTGGTCTTTCCTGTCATTACTGTGATCAAGGTCTCCTCTCAAGGACTACTCGTCTCAGATATTCTTGTTAAACTTATGAACTTATGATTTTTGTATTAATAATAAAGTTAATAGTTGCTTTCAATTTATTATATTTTCAAAATAGGGAGTCTTTATGCTTAATCTGTCTCTTGGTTCTTCTATCAGATTCGATGTGCTTGTAACTTCCTAACATTATCAAGCCTGAGGTCTGTCATCTGTCAGATAATTTGCCCAGTTATGCCTCAATATACCTGTGTTGTTTCCTTTCTTGGTGACTTAGCACAGTGCAGGGTCACTTGGAGGGAGGGTTGTTTGGAATGATGGCATCAGATAGGAATCCAGCTGTGGTTCTACTTGCAGTACCTGGCAGAAGCTGGCTGGACAGCAGAAGGACGAGTGGTCGGAGTGACCCAGCCTCGCAGAGTAGCTGCTGTGACGGTAAGTTTCTCTGTGTAGCGTAGATTCTGTCTGCCCTTTCTGTTTTCTTGGTCAGTTCCTTCTTATTTCCTGAAATAATACAAAGTAGTAGAAGTTACTCCTTAAGAATTTAGCTTAAGAGAGCTGGGCGGTGGTGGCGCACGCCTTTAATTCCAGCACTTGGGAGGCAGAGGCAGGCGGATTTCTGAGTTTGAGGCCAGCCTGGTCTACAGAGTGAGTTTCAGGACAACCAGGGCTACACAGAGAAACCAAAAAAACCGTGTCTCAAAAAACCAAAAAAAAAAAAAAGGAATTTAGCTTAAGAAGAGCTATGATTGGAAATTTTGCAGAATTGATAGCTGTTGTTATGAACCTTTTAGCAGTAAAGTATTTAGGGAATAAAAGTAAGTATATTTGTTTAAAGCCCATATCTGCCAGCAGAAGCATTGTGGATGCTTGCAAGTGTCACTTCACATTTCTCTCCACGGTAGGGGGGAGTGGTTGGAAAAGTGGCTGCAGGCTGTACAGGAAGGCTTTTCTAAGTGTGGGGTTGTGGTCATGTTTTTGTGTATTAAGTACAGTGAGAGGGAGGGCTGAAACAAGATAGTAAAATAGGGCGCCTCTGGACCTGGAGAAACATTTTTATCACAAGAGAATTTATTAAAGCTTGAAAACAGAAAAAGATGACAGAAAGCCTTCAGAATGTTTTCACAGTGATTTTCCTCTCCTCTCTTCTTTTCTTTGTGAGACAGAGCCTCACATAGCGGAAGCTAGCCTCGAACTCAAAGCAGTCCTTCTGCCTAGCTACCCCGGATACTAGAAGTGGTGGTGTGTGCCTTAAGTGTTAGCACTTAGGAGGCAGAGGCAGGTGGATCACTATGAGTTTCAGGCCAACCTGGTCTACATTGCTAGTTCAAGACCAGCCAAGGATATATAGTGACACCCTGTGTCAAAACCAAAAACAAAACCACTACCAACAGAACCCAAGTGTGAGCTTCTGCACCTGGCCTGTTTTCAAGTCTGTTATGAGAGGAGCCAGACTGTCTGCCTCTCTTCCTTCATCAGTACAGCACCATGATTTTCATTTTAAGATTCATAACATTTTAGAAATTCGATGTTATTAAGATTTTATGTGTTACAATTATTTTATGTGTATGGGTGTGTTGCCTGAGGGAATGTCAATGTACTATGTTCACACAGTGCTCATGAAGGCCAGAAGAAGGCATCAGGTCCCCTGGGACTGAGGCACCATGTGGTAGAGACTTGAACCCAGGTCCTCTGGTTGAGGAGTCAGTACTCTTAACCACTAAGCTGTCTCTCTTGCCCCACATTCAGTAATTAAAAAAAAAAAAAACATGTTTGAGAATGTTTGAATGTGGTCTTAATATACCATTCTTTTCTTTCTTTTCTTTCCTAGTCTCCTTCGCTCCCCCCACCCCCACCCCCAACCTCCTTCTTCTTCGTGGTTTCTGTGCTGCGATAGAGCCCAGGGCCCACTGCGCAAGCGCATGTAGCTCAGCACGCCCAGACCCAGAAGGAGATTCTTGACTCAAATTTTTGTTTCCTGGAATTGCAGACTTTGCTCCTTTGTCTTTTGGTACTGAGGTCCAATAGGGTGCCCCATCTTTCTGGCTGCTTTGTCTACTTGAATGGGTTCCTTTTCAAAATGGTGTGGTTTGTTTTCCTCCAGATGTGGATAAACTCCTAAGTCTCCGGTTTTAGCTCTCTCTGTCCTATTATGGTGTACTGTTTTCTAATTGCTTTCTTTTCTAAGTGCACTGTGTAAGTATATATCCTTTGTTTTGAGTATTGACAGGTGCCCCCCCAGATATACTCTTCTCTAGGACTTCCTGTAAATATACAGTGTTGGTAGTTTCGTTCGTTTGTTTGTTTTAGGGCAATTGGTTAACGCAGAGCCTGGTGCTGCCGGGCCAGTGCTGTAGCAGGCTCCTTCCTACTCCAAGCCCGGTGCTGATTATTTTTAGTCATGCTTATTCCATTTGGTTCCTTTTCATTTTTATCTGAGTCTTTGAATCTTTTTAGTATAGAAGTAAATATTTAGAATGAGAGATTATACAATAGTCACAAATACTAAAAGCGGGTAATGCCATAAACATGAAAAACACCCAGAAAGAGTATGGTTTTATCAGTTAAGTCTGCTGGACAGGCACGTTTGTATAAACTTTCCTCCCTGAGTTTTGGCTGCCTTCCACTGATGGCCCGTGCACACAGCAGTGATTCTCTGTTATTCCTCGTGGGGAAAGAGCAGTCTCTCAGTCTTTTTTCTCTGCATGTGCCCAGCGTGCTTATGTTTTGTTTTTGATGCTAGAAGGTTGTCTTTGGTTTGTAGATGGTTATCAATGACATGGCATAAACGTTTGAGATCATTGCTAATTTTGGACAAACCTCTCATCTTCTTTGTTGTGTGTATGTGAGTCTAGACCACCACTGAAGCCTGGCTCCAGCCTGTGCACCTGAGACTGGCTTCTCCCTGGCTTGCCTGAGACGTTGCTTGATTTAGTTTCAACTTGATGTTGCTTTGACAGTAGCTTTCTGTGGCTGAATGCTGCACCCCCACCTTCTGGCTACTCGAGGCATTTAGACTTTCGTTGTTATCTTTTGAGACAATGTCGTCGTCAAGTAACTCAGGCTGGCCTCATCCCTCTTGATCCCCCTGCTTCTACTTCTGGAGTGCTGGAGTTAGAAGGGGACTTGGCGGGAGGAAGAGAGAGAGACAGAGATACTATAAAAAAATAAATAGGACGCTTGGAATCTGCAGTGAGTTAACTTTTTATGTCACTGAAAGATGACTCAGCTAAAAATTGGAGCCGTTTTCCCTGTGTGTGGTTTGAAATCCCAGCTCTTAATCAGTTTACATTTTAGCTCCAAGTTTGTAGCTACAGAGCGCATCCCGTGCAACTGCAGGCTTTCTCTTGATAGAACAAAGAATGCTTAAATTAACCATGAGCAGTGACATGCTGCAACGTTAAAAAGCTAAGACTCAGATGTGCCATGTGCACAGACTGAGCCCAAGAACGGACTCCAGAAGTTGTGCCAGATCTCTGTGACAGGCAGTTAAGTAAGGAAGGTCACT
This sequence comes from Grammomys surdaster, assembly GCF_004785775.1. Classification (NCBI taxonomy): domain Eukaryota; kingdom Metazoa; phylum Chordata; class Mammalia; order Rodentia; family Muridae; genus Grammomys; species Grammomys surdaster. Next base: position 484,430 of record NW_021620408.1, on the reverse strand, counting down.
GGTTTCACCAGTCCAGGTTTAATCCCCAGACCAGGCCCTCCTCCAAGATTTGGGACCATAGAAGCCACGTGTTTGCAGACGTGAGAATATCCTGCTGTATCTCACCCACCATGCTGACAGGATCTCAGGTCCAGCGTGCCAAGGCATAGTGGTTTGCTGACTGAGATCTGTTAAGTTTGATGCACTTGTGGAGAATACAATGTAAGCAGTAGAGGTGAAAGCTTATTAAGCCAACGGAGGGTCAGCAGGATGGCTCGACAGTGAAGGAGCTTGTTGCCAAGTCTGATTATCTGAGTTTGATTTCTAGGAACCGTATGGTCGAGGAAGAGAACTGTCTCCAACAAGTTGTCCTCTGACCCTCACTATACATCTACACATACTTTAAATAAATAAATATAGATAAATAACCAAACAAACAAAGCCAACAGAATACAACGCTGTGTGATTATAAATGGTGAAACAAAAATGGTTGAGAATAAATCTTATATACATAGCTAATGTATCTATATATTTATTTGAAAATGAGAAGCTTGTGCCCATAGCCTAGCCTGGTCTAGAACTGGCAGACTGCCTGCTTCAGCCTCCTGGATGTTGGTATTATAGATGTGTGCCACTACACTTAGTTAAAATTGTATGAACAATTTGTATTATTTTTAGTCGTGTGTCTGTATGTGTGTGTCAGTGAGTGCTGGTGTCCATAGAGGCCAGACACGTTTATCTCCTTGGAGCCAGAGTTAGAGCCACTGAATGTGCTGCTGGAACAGAACTTGGGTCCTCTGCAAGAGCAGGACATGCTCTTAATGACCAAGCCATCTCTCCAGTGCAAACACACAAGCACACATGCACACACCCACGGTTTTTATCTGTGTAGTTATACAGATAGTGAGGTAGCAAGAGTAGAGGAGTTGGGGTTACTTTCCCACCTACAAAATGGTTGTTTTTAATGAGTTGGTTGGTTCGTTTGTTCTCATTTTTCCCAGCCTGTTTCCCTGCAGGCTCCCAGTGTCTCCTCACAGATCCTCTGTGCCTTTTTCTGAAATGTGAAGGGGGGGTTAGTTCAGAACAACCATGGTAGCTAAGCCTCCTGGGAAATGCCAGGCATGGAGAGATACACCCTCCAGAGGCAGAGCCGAGCAGGGTGCGTCTCTGCTTTCATAAGACGTTTTGAAACACCGAGTGGTGTGAACTGGCTGTTGGATGATTGATTCCGTGTGGATCTTGTCAGATCTATAATTTCAAGTCACTGGGTGGGGCTACTTCTGATCTTCATGTGCTTGTCAGTTTCTTACGCATCAATGGCAGGTAGCGCCAGGCCACACTTGGTGGGGACAGCTGAGTTCAGGGAGTCTGTGCTCCTGGGCTGCCTCAGGTCCCTTCTTGGAGCAACTGAATTCCAAACTCAAACTAGAGACTGCGGGGCTTGGGCCTGCTTCCTCCGGCGGGCTATGCTGGGTCCTGGAGCCTCACGGCTTAGCTTTGTTCTTTTCAGTTAGGCTGTGTAAATAGCAAATGTGGAACTTTCTTTGAAAAAACAACCAGTAAGTGTCATTGCCCCTTTACACTGGTTGTGCCCTTGAATCCTCTCCTTTCCAAGTAGCTGGGTTTACAGGCATGAGCTACTGCCTGGCTTTTATTTCAGCTATTTTTTGTTAGTATGTAAACTTTGGACTTTTTGAGATAGTTTATGGATCTAACTTGATGGATTTTTAAACATTTCTCTTCTCTGTCTCTCTCTGTCTCTCTGTCTCTCTGTCTCTGTCTCTGTCTCTCTCTCTCTCTCTCTCTCTCTTTCTCTCTTTCTTTCTCTCTCTGTATGTGTTTGTGTGTGTGTGCACATGCAGGTGTTGAGGCTAAAAGACAACCCCAGGTGTCATTCCTCAGGTGCCATCTTGTCTTTTGGAAACAGGGTCTCTCCTTGGCTTGGAGCTCACTGGGAGGCCAGCCTTAGAAATCTACTGGCCTCCCAATCTGGGATTTTAATATCATGTCTCCACTCCAGGCTTTGTGTGTGGGTGATGGGGGCAAACACCAGGCCATCTCCTCAGCATTCCCTCTCCCCTTTTAAAGATAGTCTTATTGTGTTTCCCAGGCTGGCCTTGAACCTTTGATTCTCTGTCCCCTGCTTCCCAGAGCCTGGGGTTATCAGCATGTGCCACAGTCCTTCCTAAACTGTCCTTTCATTTATAGTGTGCCCAAGGTAGTCCTCATACTCTCGTGCTTTGTCTTCTCCTGTACTCTGTTGTGGTCACGTGGATCCTCCATTTGTCTGTCCTTTTTCAAAACCACGTTCTTGTTTGCATTGGCTTTCAGGAGTGTTGGTAACTGGAACACATTTGAGAATTGAGTTAGGCATTTGGCCTTTGGAATATGTTGGCCTCCAAAGACAGGGTGAACTTGACCCACTTCTCTGTTCAGTCATCCTGTTCCTGCCTTCCTAGGTCAATCTTATTTTAAGGTGTGTGAACATGAAAAGTTACCCATTGCTGTGTGGTCTGGGGTGGTTGAGTGCTCATTGTTTCCTTTCCATCCCCCTTGCTTTGCTTTGGTACCAGATTTAGAGCTGAATCCTCCTTCTCTTCTTCCCTCCCTTCCTCTTCTTTCTCCTCCTTCCTTCTCCTTGTCCTTCCTTTTCCTCCCCTTTATGAGGATCAGAACTCAGACCTTTTGTAAGTGTGGTACTGCCAGGCTGGCTTTAGATTTGAATCTGTGGCTTATCTGAAAAGACTGTAGTGTCTGGAATTTTAATTTTTTATATTGGCTTAGATTCTTTGAATTTTACATAAATTTCTTTGGCTCTCTCTCTTCCTGTCTGTCTGTCTCTTTCTCTTTGTCCCTTTTCCTTTCTTCCTCTGGTGCTAGTCATTTAATCTGGGGTAGGTAAACACTTGACTCCCAAACTACACCCACAGCTCAGTTTCCTCAATATTGATCTGTAAAGTCATTGTGTGATTTTTCTTTTATTTTGTATGCTTTCTGCTTTTTTTTTTTTAATTTTTTTTACATTTTGGGACAGGGTCTCACTGTGTTCCTCTGGCTAGCCTAGGTCTGCTGTATAGACCATTTTGGCTTCAAACTCACAGGCATTTACTACTATGCTTAGCTCTTGTTTACTGTCTTAAGTTGTCCCAAGGCCATGACAGAATGGAGATATGTGTCATTTGATCAGTCAGTATTCACTGCTCTCTAATGACCCGCTTCTTTTATTCTCATTGTTCACATCCTATTTAATGTGAGCTTTAAATTTTCTGTAGTATGTGCTCTGTGCAGTAATTAGTGTGTCTCTATTTTCAGCATGATCTTTCTTCCCAAAGGTTGCAGGCAGAGTAGCCGATGAGAGGGGTGCAGTGCTGGGCCACGAGGTGGGCTACTGTATCCGCTTTGATGACTGCACCGACCCACTGGCAACGAGAATTAAGGTGAAGTGCTGAGAGTGACTTCTAGGGTGGGTAAGGGAGGGGACTACTTGGGAATAAGGTCCCCTCAGGACATTCGTCTTCTGTGAAAATCAGAGTTGTTTGAATGAATCCTTGAGTTTTAGCACAGACAAGAACACAGAAGTAATATTTCTCCCTGATGTATGACTGGGGAGGCCGAGGCTTGTGAGGTCAGTGGCTCACCCTTTATGTGTTCACTGGTGGTGGTGTGAGGATGCAGAGTTCCCTTTTCTTATACACATGCTATAAATACAGAAATAAAGCTGTACAGACAGACACAGGGTGAACTGGTGTAAACTGGGCCAGCGTGGGATTCATTGGGGCTGACTAGTTAGAACTATCTAAGTAATAGATTGCATCTCAGCCATACTTGCCAGAGTGGCTAATAATAAAGTAATTAGCATAGGGTAATTGGTGGTAGTCAGTTCGACAGAGTCTCCTGCTTGCCAGTGTGAACCACTGTTGGATACTGCAGTAGACCAGTGAGCAAGGTGCTCTGATGAAATGGAGCGAGGTCCTTAGACCCAGGCGCCTTCCAGACTGGAACATGGGAACTACAACTGTCCAGACGATCTGAGGGAACACTGTAGCCATTTATAAGAAAATGGACCTTGGTCTAGTTAGGGTTTCTATTGCTGGGATAAAACCGTGACCAAAAGCAATTTGGGGAGAAATGGGTTTGTTTCTGCTTACCGCTTGTAGTCCATCATCCAGGGAAGTCAGGGGAAGCACAAGGCAGAAACTAAAGCAGAGGTCATGGAGGAGTGCTACTTACTGGCTTGCTCAGCCTGCTTTCTTACACACCAAGGATAAAGTGTTTAGAGTGCCAGTGCCCACAGTGAGCTGGGCCCTTCCCCATCAGTCTTCAGTCAAGAAAATGTCCACACGCTTGCCCACTGGCCAACCTGGTGAGGGAATTTTCCCAGTTGAGATTACCCTTCCTAGTAGCAGTGCCAGGGTGATATAAAGCTAACCAACACAGACCTTATTTTCCAAATTTTTGTTTCCCATGTTGTCAGGTAAAGGAAATAGGTGTTTATGCCTTATTTGTATGTAAGCAGTCAACATTGGATGGGAGATTAGTCAGGTGACTCTTTTTGGGTCTGTGAGAAGCTGTCTGTTAAGGCTCATTGTAGAACTTTTCACTTTTGCTTCTGTGGGGCTGACATTTGGTAGCAGGGCCAAGCCAACTATCTTAGAAACACATCCCACTCTTAGAGTCCAAGGGAGATGACACATGCTTAGCCTTGTTAGTGCACTGACTTTGTTTTGGGGGTGAGAATAACAGTACCCACTCGTTACTGCCCATTTCTGAAGTGTTGTATTAGTGTTCATCAGTGAAGTCCTATCATGTCATTTGTTGGGTGAGGACTGAGCTCGGAGATGGTAAGCACTCAGGTTGGGTTTTCACAGCAGGTAGAAGTAGGGCCAGCTAATAGTAAGGACAGGCAGAAACAGCAGCAGCAGAAGCGCTGGCAGGGTGACTCGAGCCCACGCTCTTCTCTGCACCTCTGTTGGTGGAGGTTGAGGTTGAAAGGATGCTGAGGAGTTATCTGAGGCTCACAGCTCATTAACATAGTAAATATGGTGAACAGAGACTCACTGTTGACTATAGACTGATTGCCTGGATGCTCATTAACATTAGCAACTAGGTCAGGCAACACAGAGACGGTGCTGAAAGGTCTGCAGCCCAGTGTGGGATCTGTTTGTTTGTTTGTTTTTGTTTTTTTTGCAAATAGTTCCATTGCTGGTTGAATAAAGCTGCTGGGGTGTATCCTCACTGCTGTCTGGGGTTGTTGTTGCGTGTGAACCGAGATTATACTTGAGCTTGAATCATCAATGTAAATAGATTTCTCTATCTTTGTATTTTTATTTTTTTAGTTCCTTACAGATGGCATGCTGGTCAGAGAAATGATGGTTGATCCATTGTTAACAAAATACAGGTAAGCATGAGTTCCTGGGCCTCCCTAGTGTTTCCACACGCACTTATACACCGAGAGGGGATCGTTAGGGTTAGCAGCTGAGATTTGGGGCAGCTCAGCTCTCCTCAACCGTCTTCTTTGCCATGGTGGCTCTGTCTGCCCTTGGTGGATAGTGGTGCCTCTTATTGGCAGTGGCAGTGAGTACATTAAGTGAGTACATTAAGTAGGCAGACACCAGCATGAACAAACAGGCTCATGCACATCTGTCACTAGAGCACTTGCTGCCTTATCTTTGTCCATCTTGCCTTTGACATGCTCTGGGAATTGCAGTAACTACAGAACCACAGCCCGCAGAGATGTGACTAGCCAGTGTTTGGACCGTCCCACCCCCTTATCATTTTGCAAAGCTGGGGATGGAACTTGGGGTCTCACACATGTTAGGCAAGGGTCCCACTTCTGTCTTCTGGACAGCATTCTGTTGGATGCCATACACAAAGTCCATGTGAGGGCTGAGCTCTTCCTCCTCTCAGTGTCTTTGCCCATCACCGGGAGCACTAGGGTTGCCCCACAGCTTTGGTACTTGAGAGACAATGCCCCGTTCCTCTTCCTCTCCCTGCCCGGCACATGTGTTTCGCAGCTATCTCCTCTGTCTTTGGCTGCTCTTGTGGCTTTAATGTCATTGAGGTGCCTGGGCTTTGTTATTCAGTGTGTTCTGTGGGGTTGTAGATGATACATACCAGTTAGAACCAGCTGTTAAATTCTGCTGGGATCTCGGGTAAGGAGTAAGCTCTTTATAAATACTGTGCTGTCGTTCTCACTAAGGTTGTTGAAATCACGCATCGTCGGCCGAGAATGACTTGAGTTTTCTTTTAATTCGATGTCATTACCTAAGGGCTGAATACCCAGAGGTCTCTTTGATGGCCAGGGTAGAATTGTGTGGAGTGTTCCATGCTCACTGAGCGTGTCTCTCTGAATCTTAGTGTCATCATGCTGGACGAAGCCCACGAGAGGACCTTGTATACGGACATTGCCATTGGCTTGCTGAAGAAGGTATGACTCCAGCATTCTGGTTTCTAAGGTTTTGTAGTATATATGTTTTGACACAGTGAGATTGGATGATATGAGTTAATTTATATCTTACATGTTTAATATTATATCAAGGTGATTCTCTTCACCATGAAATAGTCTTTGAAGACATTATAATTATTATTTTTAAAGATTTTATATTTATTTTGAGATTATGTGTGCGTCTGTTTGTGTACCACATGCATGCAGGTGCCTGCAAAGGCCAGAAGAGGGTATCAGGTCCCCAAGAGCTGGAGTAACACATGGTTGTGAGTTGCCTGAAGTGGGTGCTGGGAGCAGAAGCTCTGTAAGAGCAGCCAGTGCTCTTAACCCCTGAGCCACCTCCCAGCCCCTGAAGACAGTGTTTTGAGAATCTGCGCAATGGCTGCTGGTGTCTGCCACATCCTTGTAGTGTTTGGCATGTGTGTGCCTAGGTGTGTGTCGGGCCTGTGGCAGTGAGCACTCTCTAATTAAATGTGCTGCATTTCTAGTTCTTTTCTCTTTTTAACTCTTCAATATTCAAAAAATATTTCAAACGTACTGAGAGTGGAGGCATCTGTAATGACATACTGAGAGTGGAGGCATCTGTAGTGACCTTGTTGTTCAGTGTCTGGTTTGGCTTCCGCCTCCACTCTCAGTCTGTCCTTTAACGTTATTATTGTGGCTCTTTTTGTTTTGTTTTGTTTTTTTAATTTTTTGTTTTCTCAGCATAAATCCTCAATGACAAGAGCCTAAAAAGAAATTGTAGATGGGGATGACCAAGAACTGTGGCCTTGGGAAGACTGCCTGGGTACAGATTTTGTCTGTCAGATCTATGCATCTCCAAGCCAGTGTCTGTCTGTGTGTCTGTGTGTCTGTGTGAATATAAACCATTAGCCACCTGTGCAAGTTTAGATTTGAATTGTTGAAATGGGGATAAAATAACATTTTGATCTTTGCATTGGCTCTTCATAGCCACATGTGGCCAGTTGCTACTGCCTGGAGAGGGCAGACTAGGAGCTACTTTTTGGGGAGGTCTGCTGGGCAGACCTGTTGGATGTTGTAATTTGTCATAAGACTTAAATAAGGCAACACAGATCTTAGGATGACATCATACATATACCTTTGTACAAATAAAAGGATGCCCCTCTGACTGTGTCTGTCCACAGTGAAGTGAGGGGAAGCTGGGTTAGGTTTCAGGTGCTCGTCACCTCCTCAGCCTTGTGTCTCTGTGTAGTCTACACACTGATGGGCTCTGTATGTCTCCTGAAGCGGTACACAACTAGGAATTTATAAACTGCCTTTGTTGCTATCTTTTTTCATTATCTTTTGGCCAATGATCAGACTTTTTGATGTGTATGAGGAATTTTCTCACTAGACTATCCCTACTAAGGACAGGGAAGTAAGAGAACACTTCTGCCCAGGCTTCACCAGCGTTGAGCATCCTCACACAGCTGCTCCTGAGTGTGGCAGGATGTGCTATGTCCAGTGACCACATTTCCTTGAATAACTGTTAGCATACAAATTACTATCTTGGTGCTACCATTTGTTATTTATGGATCTTAATTTACCTTTTTATATCTCTGAGTGTGAAACATGTGGGAAAAAGGTGTTTATTTTTAATAATTTCAAATTCAGCCCTTAAATTTAGGGTTTAGAGTTAGGCATTGGGTTAGGGTTAGAATTAAAGTTTTAAATTCCCTATATATTTTGCACATTTTTGCTGGGTCATAACTTAGCAAGCTCTGACATTTTAAACACAGGAAGAATTGTCTACGTCACATTGACTCTTGACATCATCAGTTGTAGCATCCCTGTCTCATGAATGAGCCTCCTCTTTGCTTTGAGACAGGATTTCTGTCTAGGCCTGACTGGTCTTGAACTCATGATCCTCCTGCCTCCTACCTGCTGGAATTTACAGGCCTTGTCACCATGCCTGGCTAGGATTGTAGGACTGTACACTGTTCCACTGTCACCGTTAGATTGTAGGACTGTACACTGTTCCACTGTCACCGTTATTTCTCGGTGCCTTCTTTTTCAGATTCAGAAAAAGCGAGGGGATCTTCGCTTGATTGTGGCCTCAGCCACTCTGGATGCAGAGGTAAGGACATCTCTCTCCTGCATAAACACTGGAATTGTCAGATATATCCTTGGGGGTGCACCTCTGGCCAAAGCATGTCTTCTGCAGAACAACCTGCCTCTTTTGGGGCCATGTGGTGCTCTAGATGTCACATGATGCTCCTTCTCAACTGTGAGTGGAAATTAGCCTGTAATTAACCCAGGGAGTTGATGATCCCAGCTTGCCTTGTCTCTGTCTGCTGTCCCCCACCTGACATGGTGTCTCTGTCTCTGTTACCCTTCTGACCTGGGCAGCTTCTTTTTAATTACCTGTCAGTGTGAAGCTATATTTCTTGAATTGATTTATGAAAATTACACACTTATTTTAATTTTTTGGTGTAATTGAAGTTTCTCCTCTAATGTAGTAATTTCCATGTTAAGTGTTTTTTTTTTTTTTTTAATTGGTTTTACTTTTTGTATATGGGGTAGGAAGCACACATGCCATGGCGAAGGTCAGAGGTCAGCTTGGAGGAGTCAGTTCTATCCTTCCTTCACATGGGTTCCCATGATGAAAGTCTTCAGGCTTAGCAGTAGGCATCTTTACCAGCTGAGCTATCTCTTTTGTCCCTATGTTTTTATATGGCTGATTTACTCTCTTGATGACTAATATTTTATTAAAAAAAAAAAAACAGTTCAATTCATCTCATTCTTTTGGCCACTTGCTGTTTAAATATTCCAAATGGTAAGCCTCCTGCTAGCTACAGGTGATCCATAGATCCATAGAAGAAGGCACATAAATAGGTATTTGGTATATTAAGGTGCTGAGGTAACCTAGAAGGCTGCTCTTAACTCTAGCCAGCCAGGAGTGTCAAGAAATTGTCACCAAAGAGATGGCATTTTAGTAGGGTTTGAAATAAAATGCCCCTTTCTTCATGGGCAAAGCAGAATCCCAACCATGAGAGAGCCATAAGGAACCATGAGTTCTACAAGGTACCAGAACATTTTCTGCAAGGCCCCACAGGGGTAATTCATTCCGAGGGGTGCCACATGCCCAGAAGTGCTCCATCCCTAGAAGTGCTCCATCCCTAGAAGTGCTCCATCCCTAGAGGTGCCCCATCCCCAGAGGTGCTCCATCGCCAGAGGTGCTCCATCACTAGAGGTGCTCCATCCCTAGAGGTGCTCCATCCCTAGAGGTGTCCCATCCCTAGAGGTGCTCCATCCCCAGAGGTGCTCCATCGCCAGAGGTGCTCCATCCCTAGAGGTGTCCCATCCCTAGAGGTGCTCCATCCCCAGAGGTGCTCCATCACTAGAGGTGCTCCATCCCCAGAGGTGATCCATCACTAGAGGTGCTCCATCCCTAGAGGTGTCCCATCCTCAGAGGTGCCCCATCCCCAGAGGTACCCCATCCCCAGAGGTGCTCCATCCTCAGAGGTGCCCCATCCCTAGAGGTGCTCCATCCCCAGAGGTGCCCCATCCCTAGAGGTGCTCCATCCTTAGAGGTGCCCCATCCCTAGAGGTGCTCCATCCCCAGAGGTGCTCTATCCTCAGCCACTGCCCTGACTTCACCTCCTTTCACTCTGTCTAGTTTTCTCTGTATATCAGCTCCACCAGTCCCCTTCTATTCTTCTGAGAAAACCAGGCTTCTCCTTGGGATGAGGTAGGGTTTTCTCCCAGTCTATTTTTCTTTCAGACATGCCTTCAGCTCTTTCAGCATTTTACTCTGGTCCTAGAGAACCTCCCTGTCTCAGAGAAGCTTCCTTTAAGGCCTCACCCTGCTGCTTCTGCTTTGAATGCGTTTCAGTCACACCGATTTCCAATGCATGTTTAGGAGTTGCTTGAGTCCTTGAAGACTGGGACTCTATCTTAATCACGATTTCATCCCTCTTGCCTTACACGGTGTAGGAGGCAGGACAGTGACTTGCCCATATTTGGAACTGAGGAAGCTCATTCTTGTGTTATGTAGAGACCCAGGAGTAGTTATGGAGATGCCAGTCAGGAGACCAACTCTCTGTGCCAGTGGAGATGTGGTGAGGGACTGGCCCTGGCCTGTTCTTCTGTCTCCCCATGGGTGGAAGAATGCAGACTGACTTGGTGAGAGGTGCCTCCTATGTACCCAGGCTGGCCTGCCAGCCTCCCACAGGTTGTGGGAGCTCTTGGCTTCAGGCTGCTCACAGTCATCTCTGCTCATGGTCCCCATGCTTTAGCTGTCATCTCTGTCACCATGATATGTGCTGGAATGTTCTCTGGAGGTGTTTTAATTTTGTTTCTGATGCTGATGACATATTCTGGCAAAAAGCAACCTAGGGACAAAATTGTTTATTTTAGTTCTCAGAGAGAAGTAAATGCATACATGCTAACTTTGGCTTACCTTTTCCTACTCCTTTTTAACATTTATTAATATAAAAAGAAGTTTGCTTTTATGTGTATAGGTGTTTTCCCTGCATGTATGTCTGTGCAGCATGTGTACTCAGTGCCCGTGAAGCCAGGAGAGAGTGCTAGATTCCCTGGGGCTGGAGGTACAGTTGGTTGTGAGCTGCCGTGGGTGCTGGCAGTTGAACCCTGGTTCTCTTAACCCATGTAAGCCGATGCCCGTGACCGGGAGCCAGCTCTCCAGCCTCATGTTATCCCCACTCTAATACAGTCAGAATCCTGCTGCCTGTGATGGGCTTGCATTATTGTAATCAAGACGGTCCTCTTCCTGACAAACACGCCCACAGGCTGATCTGCTCTGGACACTCACTCAGCAGACTCTTTCTCCCCAGGTGATGGGAGAGTGCAGCAAGACCGCCATTGCAGGAACATGGCCTCGCCTCTGCTCCTGTCCTCTGTGCTCCAGTTGCACAGATCATGTTGTCTTTTCACTCCCATCTTTCTCTCTTAAACATTAGACACAATTTTTTTTTTCTAAACAGGTTTAGTTGTGGTGAAAGTGTAATACCCAGGCTCGCCCCTCCCTCACTGGACTCACTGCTAATGGACTAGTATGGACTGTTTATTGCTGTCTTTCTTGTCTTTTTTTTTTTTTTAATGTTATTTTTGGAGAATATACATATATCATTTCCTTTTCCCTTTTCTTTTTTTTAACCCCCATATTCCATCCTTGGTCTCTTTCAAGTTCTTAACCTTTTTTTTTTTCATTTATTGTTGTTTATGTGCATGTCTGTATATGCAGCTATATTCCTAAATGTGACCTGCGTAGTCTGTATGTTTCTTGTATGTGTGTTTTCAGGGCTGAGCCTTTGGTGTTAAAAAAGAACCAAAAACAGTGGGTGTACTTCTTCTGGAAGAAGACTGTTTCTCCTGCTGTCAGCATCCCTTACTTTTCTGTAGTTCTTTGTGTAGGGTTGAGGACTCATGGGCTTTCCTTGTCTGTGTTACGTGTCTGTTGTCCCTGTTCAGGTCATGTTTAGGCAGGCATGTTGGTGAAACTTTATGGATATAGCTTCTGATATTACATTGAGACACAGTCTCACAGAAACTCCCCGGCCCTCTCCCTCTTCCACAGTGTTCCCGAGCCTTATGTGTGGAGTGGCTTTTAATGTGACGTAGGGACTGGAGAACATTGCCTCATTCGGTTCCCTTTGTAGTAGCTGATGTAAATGATCTCCTGACACGTTGTGTGAATTGGAAGGCATTGTCTAGATTTGTCATTCCTTGGTGTGTGTTGATGTAGGGCTTGCTGGAACATTAGCAGTACTCACCTGGGCTCAGGCTGAGCGATCGACCATTCATTCCCCTCTCCCTTCCTTGTCTGGACATCCAGTGCCTACTCCTGAGGGAAATGTTGAAGAGAGACAGCGGATATGGAGTCTCCTGGCTTGGGGTGTGGGATGGGTTGATGTGGGCCCGTGTGTGTGTTGTCTGCAGTCTTAAGTGAGAGGAAGAGGGTGTGAGTGGCTGAAGAGGCATGGAGAGAGCCGGGCAGGATATGGCTTCTTTAGCTTTTGTATGTGGACGCCCAAGAGTGCCCTGGATCCATCTTTTCGCCCAAGTTGCTGTGTCTAAAGGTCACAAACTTAATGCCAAACTGTCTAGATGTGTAATGCTGCTGACAGGCCGTTTGCTCTGGTGGATGGCCCAGCCTGTAGATGTGTCTACAGCAGGGAAGTGGCAGTGAAGGCTGGAGGCTGCTCAGATGGTTGCCCTGTTTGTAGGAGCTCAGTTAGATGAGCAGTTACATACACAGCAGGTGTGATTGCAAAGTGTCACTTCACCGTGTATCACATTCTTCTGCTTGAGCCTGTCCACGTGACGGAAGCTAGGTTTGCAGACAGTTCTCACTGCCCTGTTGTTTTGTTAGATGTCTGATTACTTGTAGAGAGATTAATCTTCCTCTTCCATCAGTCCTGGCGAAGGATCCTGAGTCCTTTGGGCTCAGGCCCTCACTGGACCGTTTGTGTGTTGCAGTCTTGTTGGGTGGGGTAGGAGTTGGACAGGGCATGGACATGGCTGCGTAGAGCTCTCTTGTGTGGACCAGGTGGGCGCAGCTTCCTGGACAGGAAGCTGGAATGGGCCGACGGGTGGCACTGCAGGTCCGAGTCATTCCCATTTCATTTCACAGATGGCGCCCCTTCTACTCAGTCTTGTTCCATTTCTTACCTGGTGTTCTTGTCATTGTGACCCTGGTGCCTGGAACTGACTCAGATTCTTCCAGGTGAGGGACTGGTGTCACTTTCTGTCTTCTTGATTCTGCCTCAGGCCATACACTCTTGAGAAATAGTTACTGGCCTTTTAAGAAAAAAAAAAAAACAACCTACTGTTTATTTTATGTATATGGGTATTTTGTGTGTGTGTGTGTGTGTGTCTCTCTCTCTCTCTCTCTCTATATATATATATATATATATATATCTGTACTGCTTGCATGCTTAGTGTCCACGGAGGCCAGAAAAAGGCATCAGGTCCCCTGTCATTGGAGTTAGAGAGAGTTGTGGTTTGTGGATGCTGGGAATTGAACCTGGGTCCTCTGGGAAGAGCAGCCTGTGCTCTTAACCACTGAACTATCTCTCCAGCCTGAGTTTTTGGCTTTTATTTATATATTCCAAATGAAGATAAAAGATAAAGACCTTAGGAATATGAACCTTGTGTCTCAGTGCATCCAGAGTGTTCTTTAAAGAGTAGCTCCTGGTCCTTACTCTCAGCTCTTCTAGCAGCTGGGGCTCAGCTGTCCACTCCATCCAGGAAAGCTGTTGTGGTCTTACCTCATCCACTGTTCCACATGGCCTGGTGGTAGCTGTGTTCAGCACACCCTTCTTAAAGCCCCCTTCCTTCTGCTCTTGACCCTGCTGTCCCTGCTCTTCCTGCTCCTCACTCACCTCCTCCTGGGGATCTTGAATCGCCATTCTTTGTCTTTAATGCTGTCTACTCCTTCTGTGGGGAAATATTATAGGGCCGCAGCAGTGGTGGAAGTCCCGGAATGCAGGAGGAATGTCTAATGTTTCAGCGGCCTGGAGGCTTTGGTGGCGGCAGGCCCCAATGACACGAGGAAGTCCTTGGTTCCAAAAGGGTTTATTGTCATGGCAGATAGATGGATCTGGTTGTACCTCCCCCCCCCCCCCATAAAACTCAGGGCAGTCCCATGTTATATGGGGAGGGAGAAAGGGGGAGGATCTGGGGAGGCATGCTTAATTTGCTCTGCCCTCTGGCCTTCCTTAGTATGTAAATCCCTAGGGCCCGAGGCCTCTAGTCACACCCTCTACCTGTGCACCTTGGGAGGGGCTGTAATGGCCTACATGATTGAACAATGTATTTCTATGGAGACTAGACTGCTTTTCGGGACCCTGGGTTCTGGGGGCATGCCAAACTCCTGCCGGTTCTCACGTAGAGTCTTGGGGTTCTAGGCACATGCCCAACCATGAACCAGAATACCCTTACGAAGTCCCACATCCTTCCATGGCCTCTGGCTCAGCTAACACTGGGTGTTCGTGACAGTCTTGACTGTGTTACTTGTGTCCTGTCTCTGAGCTGTCTGGAATGTTTAAACTTGGCTCTGGCTGGGTCTCTCCAGTTCTGTCCCAGCCTGTTTCTCATAGTGATAATAATTCAGGCTCAGGATCTCCATTGCTGGGGACATTGCTTTATTGACTAAGAAGTGGTTCTGTCTGGTTCTCTGTCAACATACATGTGCACATGATTGTAGAAGACACTGTTTATGTTATCAGACGGCTTGAAATCTATTGAAAAGTTATAGTAAATATATATCAGAGACATACCTAGTGTGTAAGAAGGAAACCTCTGTGAACTGATAACCTTGTGTGATTAGATATGTGCTTTCTAGATTAGCTATCCCCTAGCCTGATTTAACCTGTACCAAACCTGGGTCACACCTAATTTTCAGCTAAGTAAACTACAGAGGATGGAGATAAAGTATTACCACAGCTACACATCAGCTGAGGTTCATTGAATTCTAACCTTTATTTATAATCAAATCTTTAGAATCTGTCATTGAAATTTCCTCTGCAATTTTAATAAGAGAAAAGTAAATTTAGCTGGCTGTGGTGGTGCATGTCTGTAATTCCAGCATTCAGGAGGCAGAGGCAGGAGGATACTGAGTTTGGTTCCAGCCTGGGCTATGTAGAGTTTCAGGTCTTCTTGAGTTGAGTATCAAGATCCTGTCTTTGACAAGCAAAAGCTGGTCCATGTGGGGAGATGGCCTGGTGGAGCCATAAAAAAAAAAAAAAGAATTTTGTGAATGTAGAAAATCATTTTGTGTGATGTGATAGTGCATACATGTAATCCCAGCACTCGAGAAGTGGAGGCAGGAGGATCAGGGGTGCAGGGCTAGTCTCAGCTAATCAGTGAGTTAGAGCCTAGCTGGGCCACATCTGAGCCTGTCTCTAAAATAAAACAAGCTGTTCTGCAGTGCGTAATCTTATGTATCTAATTCCTGCAATCCCACTTACCTCTGCGTGTTTTGTATTTTCTTTCTGAAAAGCTTTCAGCGCGCAGCGTGGAACAGATACAGCCAGACCAGACGGTTCCATGAGGGAGAGTTTATTAAGAGAGAGGGAGAATGAGAGGAGAGAGAGAGGGCAGAGAGCAGAAGTAGAGGAGTAGAGAGAGGCCGGCCATGACCACGTGGAGAGAGGGGGAAGGGAAGGGTGGAGGGGAGAGGGCAACCTGCAGGTGCTGGGTTGAGGGGAACGAGAGAGAGGAGGGGCTAAGCAGCCCCTTTTATAGTAGGCAGGCCTACCTGGCTGTTGCCAGGTAACTGTGGGGAGGAGCATACCTGGCTATAGCCAGATAACTGTGGAGGTGGAGTTTAGACAGAATACTAACATTCCCATGTTTTGGTTTAATTAAAAAGAAAAATTAGAAAGAGGTGATGGTAAAACAGGAATAGGGTCGTCGTGAAATCTGGCTACTTCCTGCTGGCATTCAGGGCGACGTGTCTTTAGGGGGAATCTAGAAGAACGGATATGGGGGTTGTTTGTCCGGTCTTAGGAGAGCTGGCTATTTTCTGATGTCCAGGGTCTGTGCAGTGAGCCATCTGAGGATAGGCCAGAAAGAACAGGTCCAGTAGAAGCAGCTGTGTGTGTGACAGGAGATGGAGCATTTGGAGGTTGCTTCTCTGGAGCTGTTCTGGATGCACCTGGACTTGACAAGATGTAGGAAATAAGATTAAGAACACTTGGAGAAATTTTTTTTTAAAAGATGTACATTTGAAACCCAGAGGGATCTCACCCTTTGTAATAGGTAGTGGGTGGGACCTTTACTTATCTGGATGGCATCTATTTGATCCATGAGAGGTAGATCTGAGTGGGTTTCCTGTAGCTTAGAAGTTTACAAAAGAGATAACAGCATGAGTTAACAACACAAGCAGTCTCTAAGATGAACCTTTGTTGGATTGTATAGTGGAATGTTTTATTAGAGTTAATCAAGTTACTAGGAACTCAGATGATTTAGGACAGTGGGATAGTAAGAAGAGGAAATATGAAGCATTTAATTGATGGCAACTGAGTTTAGGTAATGAGGTACCAGATAATCTCTGTGAAAGCTCAGCTGTCAATGTAGTCAGAAGTCTGATAAAGAGTAAACAACAATCTACCAGTTATATATTATTTTTAAAAAATGACAGAGTCCACTAGCCAACAGTTCCCATGGTCTCCACAGTCTCTTGGGTGAAATCAGTTTGGCTTCCAAGCGCAGAAGACACAGGGCTTTTTTCTGTGGAATGGGTTCGCGTGACATGAGAAATGACTTACTTTGATTTAGCCAAGTCATTTGACTCAGGGAGTCCCATCTAGCCCACTGCATTTGTTTGCATACAATCCAGGCTGTATGTTCTAGGAGTCCGGTGTCCCGAGTCTTCTGAAACCATCTTGGGTAACTATTAGAGGCTTTGGGAATTCTATCGGCCATAAACTTAAAATATACTGTTAGCAGACTTCTGACAAGATTGAGAGCCATAAGGATTGGTTGTAACTGAATAGAATTCAATAGCAGTAGTAAAAATCTATCGAGGAAGGTTAGGAAAGAGTCTTAAGTAACTTTTTGGCAGGTTGAGTAGGAAGAGAAAAGCACATTTTTTGTATTAGCACAGAAATATTTTGGCTAAGAAAGCTGGATCGTACTGCTGGCAGGTTAGAGCTGTGAGCCACAGGTGCCACGGGTGGGTCAGGTCTGCGGGTGGCAGTGATAGGGCGGGACTTCCTGTTAGCATCTGGAAGTCACTGCCCAGTGACTCTGGTGGATGCACTTAGTAAAAGTAAGCATGTCCCATATCACCACAACATTAGTTTTTGTGGCGGAAGGCATTGACACTCACTTTACAGGTCCCAGGCAGCAGGATGTAAAGGGAAGACCCAGGGCAGAGCTAAGGACCACATTGGGAAGGGAGCAGGCAAACCGGCACCGGCCGCAGAGGAGGCGAAGGTGGGGAGGGAGCAAGCAGAGTCCCGGACAGGCTGCTGCTTTCCAGGCAAGGCGCTGGAACTGAGTCCAGTCGACCTGCATATGATGGAGGAGGAGGAGGAGGAGGGGGAAGTGCTCAAAAGGCTTTCCCTTGGAAGAGACAAGCTGGGGACTACGGTCAGAGCCAGTGCTCCTAAGAGAAAACAGTAAAGGCTCACCCGTGGAAGAGACATGCTGGGGACTATGGTCAGAGCCAGTGCTCCTGAGGCAGAGAGAACAGTCTGTCCAGGCCTGGCCTGGGGTACTCAGCGAGAAACTGTCTCGAGAGGAGAGGGGAAGTATCCCATCCAAGGGGAGTAATCATAGCGGTCCAGGCCTGGCCTAGGGTACTCAGCCACGAGAAACTGTCTCGAGAGGAAGAGGGGAAGTACCTCATCCAAGGGGAACCGTCCAGTTCTAGGCTAGTGAGTGTGGAACCTGTAGACGTCCGCTAGAGTCACAGCAATTCCCCCATTTTGGTTTAATTAATTAAAAAAGAAAGATTAGAAAGAGATGTGGGGCAAAACCTTGGGTGGGGAGCAGGCAGAACACATGGAAAGGGGTATAGGGAATTTTTTTCCAGTTATCAGACTGCTGGCAGTATGTGTCTGTGGGTACGGATGAAGACAACGTGCCTATTGGGTGATCGTGGCTATTACCAAGTTATCATTCGGCGTCCCAAAAGAAAAAAGTGGCAACGAAAATCAGGCTCAGGCCAGATAATCAGGTCGTCACGAGACTATCAGGGGGCCTTCACGGGTCTCCTGGAGCCTGCCAGAAAGTAGCTCTCACCTGGTACCAGGGTTTCAGCTGCGAGCTTGGGGGAAGCTGGGAGCTACTTTAGAGGGGAAAAACCACCCAACGGGCCAATGTCTTAGCAGAATAACAATCATAGTTTGGTTAGAGGCCAGTCACATGTTCTGGGGCAAAAAAGCCAACCCTTAGTCCAGGAGGCACTGGCCAGGCACTAACCGGGTGTTCAGGGTCAAGCCGAATGGAAACTCCTTACCAATTAAAAATGCCGGTGTGTGCATGAGAGTTTGTGCAGTCTGGTATCAGGAAATGTGGAACCGGGTGTGTGTGTGGGGTCTACGTGCCTGTCTTGCTACCCAGCCCACGTGGCAGAGTACCACACGGGTGGCAGCGGTGGCTCAGCTCATGTGGTGGAAGTTTGGTGAGTCTTGAAGTAGCGGTATGGGGCGGTGGTTGTAGCAGCGGATGTTAATTCATGCGCTCGGTGATGGCGGGTAGCAGAGATGAAGTCCGCTTGGTGTAGCAATGGCAGTGGTGGCGTTTTGTCTATCCTGCACAGTTGCAGCAGCCGGAGCCAGCGGCTGCATGGGTCAAGGTCTTTGTGACCCGGTTTCTGCACCAATGAAAGGTTTTCAGTGCGCAGATAACGGACGGTTCCATGAGGGAGAGTTTATTAAGAGAGAGGGAGAGCAAGAGGAGAGAGAGAGGGCAGAGAGCAGAAGTAGAGGAGTAGAGAGAGGCCGGCCATGACCACGTGGAGAGAAGGGGAAGGGAAGGGGGGAGGGGAGAGGGCAACCTGCAGGTGCTGGGTCAAGGGGAACAAGAGAGAGAGAGAGAGAGAGGAGGGGCTAAGCAGCCCCTTTTATAGTGGGCAGGCCTACCTGGCTGTTGCCAGGTAACTGTGGGGAGGAGCATACCTGGCTATCACCAGGTAACTGTGGAGGTGGAGTTTAGACAGAATACTAACACTTTCTTTCTAGGGATTACTGTGAACCATCCTCTTTTTTTTTAGTTAATATGAATAATATATATATATATATTTATTTTTAGAAATTTCGAGATTTCTTTAACCAGAATGAGACCAGTGACCCAGCCAGAGATACCTCTGTGACGCTCGCAGTGGAAGGACGGACATTTCCAGTGGATATCTTTTACCTACAAAGGTTTGATAATGTTTGCTTCTTGGTGATGGAGACTCGCGGCCTCTCCTGTTTTGCAGGATAGTAGGGAACATCATCTGCCTCCGTCATGGAGGCCAGTGGGGGAGGTACTGTGCAGCTCCTGTTACTGTAGAATTGTGGAAGCTGGACCAGCCTCACTGTTGAACTGAGAGTTTGATACTCCTGTTCACATTTACACGCGTCTGTGGCCATCAGTCCAGTCGGACAGAGTCAGGCAGGAGGCCTATGGAAAGCGGTGTGGCAGTTTTCTGAACGGGGTGGGGGTGTTCCAGAGGGCCATTAGTGAGGGAAGCAGTGCTGGTCTGTCTCTCAGTTTTTTACATCCTTAGCAAGAAGACTTAGCGTCTGATAAATCCAGAGCTAAAAACTGCATTGTTGGGTCCTTCTGGCTGGACGGAATGTCTACCAATTTCCATTCACTCGGCCCATTGGTGCTGGCTGGGAAGATGATGGGTGTGCTCTGATGGCTAGTTTCTTATCAGCTTGACACAAACTAGAGTCGTCCAAGAGGAGGATGCCTCAATTGAGAAAATGCCTCCCTAAGCATGGGCTTTAGGCAAGCCTGTAATGCACTTTCTTAATTGGTGATTGATGGGGGAGGGCCTAGCCCACTGAGGGTGGATCTGGGTTCTACAAGAAAGCAGGCTGAGCAAGCCATTAGGAGCAAGTCAGTAAGCAGCACTCCTCCATGACCTCTGCATCAGCTTTTGCCTCTGGGTTCCTGCCTGTTTGAATTCCTGTCCTGATTTCCTTCAGTGATGGACTGTGACTTGGGATACATAAGCCAAATAAACCCTTTCCTCCCAACTTGCTTTCGTCATGGTGTTTCATCACAGCAGTAGAAAGGCTAGTTGGGCAGTAGGCTTCTCCACTGAAACTGCTGCCTTGGTTTTCTGTGACTTGGCATCCTTGCATGCTGAAGATAAATCATTGACACGCACTTCCCATCAGCCTCTTGCTGCTTTACTCTCTCCAGCCAAGCTGATGGCCACAGATGCATGTAAATTTGTACAGGAGTATCAAGACTAAATCTGGCAATGATGCAGGACCAGCTTCCAGAACATTCTATCTTTCAGAATGTTCTTTGTTTCTTAGGAAATATAGCCCAAACCCATTGTTGACATGTAATTATGTATAGAAGTGCTACATTTAATGTTCTTCTTTTCTTTCTTGTGCTGGACATTGAACCTGGGACCTTACATGTGTTAGGCAAGTGCTGTATCATTGAGATACACCCTCAGTTATTGGGTGCTGCCCTTGAAAATAAAGGAGTGTGTTATTTATTTTACTTCTCTATATGTTAGTTACCTGCTGGGCGGGCCCAGACTGACTCTGATGAGGTTTGGTGCCGGGTTATTAGGATAATTGATCTGTGATTAACGAGCCCGTTCCAGTGACGATCTTTTTCTTCATCCGTTTCCCCCAGTCCTGTTCCAGATTATATCAAGGCAACTGTGGACACTGTGGTAAAAATTCATCAGACAGAGGGAGATGGAGACATACTAGCCTTTCTTACTGGCCAGGTAACTCCACCCAGTCCCTCTTCATAGACATGTTAAGACAGCACAGAGCTAACATAAAGCCTTGTTCTTAGCCATTTGTTTCTTTTCTTTTCATTTTTTTTCTTTTAAAAATGTGTATAGGTGTTTTATCTGCATGCTTGGTTCCTGAGGAGGCCAGAAAATAGTGTCAGGTCTCTTGGAAGTGGAGTTAATGGAGGATTTTAAGCTGCCATGTGGGTGCTGGGAATTGAACCCAGGTCCTCTGGAAGAACAGCCAGCCCCTTGTGTCATGTTTAATTGTATTGTGTAGCTGCTAAATTGCATAAAAGAAAAAAAAAATTGGTTTGATGCCATCTAGTGATCTACTGGTCATCTACCATTTAGATTGTGAGAAGTCATTAGCTCATTCCTAGTCTGTCTATAGAGGGTTAACTGAATTTTTTTAATTTAAATTTTGTTTTATGTGTGTGAGCCTTTGTGTATGTATATGTACCATGTGGGTGCAGTGGAGGTCAGAATGGCTGTCAAATTGTTGGAACTGGAGTTATAGATGATTCTGATCTGTCTATGCTGGGAACTGAACCCAGGTCCTCTGAAAGAGCAGCTAGTGCTCTTTACCTCTGAGCCATCTCTCCTGCTCTGACATTTCAATTGTATTAGCTGATTTCAGAGTAAATTAGATTCTGTGTCAATGGCTGCTTCATTTGCCATATTGAATAGTGCATTAGGTACACTGTGCTTTCTGTATATTGCAATCCCATCCCATGACCAAAAGTTGGACACCTTTTCCCAGGTGGCCTAATGGTAGGAGTGGGTCCTTTGATTGTGGTATCTTTCCAGCTCATTCTGTAGGTAGCCTGTGACTCTACAGAGGAAAAACAACCGAATAAACCAGAATACTCTCTTAAGGTGGTAATGCTTCTCGAACTACCTCTAGCTGCAATCTTTTCCACTACCAAACATTTCCCATGGCTAGCATCTCTCCTCGGGAACAATCTTTTCCACTACCAAACATTTCCCATGGCTAGCATCTCTCCTCGGGAAAGCTTTTTAATGATTTCATAGGTAGCAGCTTGCCCATACAAACAGAATGCTCAGCATGTCCATAACGGAGTGCCGTTCACGCCAGTCCATAAGAGCTGTCATTTACGGAGTCTTATGTGTGTGCGTGTCATCTCTGTGCAGTGAGTGCAGGTACCTGTGTGCAGGCCTGAGGAGAGGGTCGGATCCCCTGGAGCTGGAGGTGCAGGCAGAGTGAGCCACCTACACGGGTGATGGGAGCTGAACTCTGGTCTCTGTGAGCAGTAGAGCTTCTTCACCACTGAGCCATCTCTCCAGTTCCTCATTGTTTTTATTCATGGGAACTCTTCTGTTAACTACCGATGGTTTAGTTTGACTAATTAACTGCACACTTACCGAGCTTCACTCCTTTGACACTGTTATTTGGTAGCATTCGATGAAGTGTCATTCTGAGTGGGACATGGCAGCACAGAGCTCCTGAAGGTGACCACAGCTAAAACCCCTATTCCAGCATTTGCTCCTTCAGTGTGATAGCTTAACCAGCTTCTTTCCTTTCTGGTTCTGTGTTCAGGAAGAAGTAGAAACCGTTGTGTCCATGCTGATTGAGCAGGCTCGGGCACTGGCTCGCACTGGGATGAAGAAACACCTCCGAGTTCTCCCCATGTATGCAGGGCTGCCTTCTTTTGAGCAGATGAAGGTGTTTGAAAGGGTGTCACACAGCGTCAGGAAGGTGAGACTCCTAGTGATCAGTGCTCCTTGCAGCCATTGGTAATCACATTAGCTCTCTTTGTACTGCAGAATGTTGTCTCTGATGTGTATATGTATTAGTCTGTGTTCATGTGTGTGTGTGTGAGCATTCATGTGTGTAAGTGTAGACACATGCCACAATGCTTATGTGGAGGTTGGAGAAAACCTTTCGAGGCAGGTCGTTTGTTTCTGTGTCTTCAAGGCTAGCTGGCCCACAAATGCTGGGGCTCCTCTGTCTGCCTCCTCTCACTGTGGGGATTCTGGGATTATAAACTCATGCTACCCTGGCTGGCTTTATGTGGGTTCTGGAGATTCAGGGCACATACACAGCCAGCATTTTACCTACTGAGCCCATCTCCCTAGACCCTGTTTATTGTTTTAACTGAAGTGAACTTGGCCAAACAGGACTTCTCTTTCAAATCTTAGGTCCATGTTTCTGTGCAGTAGCTCTAAGAGTCCACAGTAGCTAATGTGCTGTGACGGTTTCTAAACCTGCCCAGAAGGGCCACTCCAACAGTGATTATCAGAGCAGGTCACCTCATAGAAGGGCCACTCCGACAGTGATTATCAGAGCAGGTCACCTCACAGAAGGGCCACTCCGACAGTGATTATCGGAGCAGGTCATCTCTTGTAGCTTTTGTTTTTCCGCTGAATGGATTTCACAGCACATTGTTACCGTAGCCTCAGAGACTGTCATGGTAGATTATGTTCAGTCAGAACTAGATAAAGTTACTAACCATGGCTCCTAAAGCATTTGTTAGGAGTATCAGTTTGCCTTTAGAGCCAATATTAAGTCAGGTAAGTCTTTAGCCTTGAAATTAGGGTGAGGATGGGTGTGGTGGCAAGAAGCTTTGGCTGGGAGGAACCAGGTGCCTGATTTCTGCCTCCCCTGCCCCATCCTTTCCCCTAGATGAGGAGTATAAGCAGGTGGCTCAGAGTGCAGTAGGTGATGGATAGCCCGAGTCTGAGGACCCATTCCCAACTTAAGGCCACTTGGTATGGAGCAATCCAGATCTGCCCAGTCACACATGAACCGCTGTCAGCCAGGGAACAGGCCTGGGTTCTACCTGGGGTTACTGTGTGCTTTGCCCTAAGTTATTCAGCTTCAGATTTCCGAGCTGTAAACATTCGTAATGAAACATTCTTACTGCATTTATTTATGTGGGGAGGGGCAGGCACATATGTGTCATGTTTGCAGGTGGAGGTCAGAGTGCATGTACAGGAGTCCGTTCTTTCCTTCTGTCATATGGGTCTCAGGGATTGAAGTCAGACCTTCAGCTTGTCAGCAGGTGTCCTTACCCACTGAGCCGTCTACCTGCCTCTCCAGTAGCTTTTACGTATAAAAGTAGGAGGATTTTCAAAAAAATGATTTTATAAAATGTAAAGTGGTTGAAAAATGTTGTGTGTGTCTTATGTACATGTCCCCAGCTGCGTTAAACCTGGCAGGGGCAGCTGGCAGGTAGCCAGAGACTTGACTGGTGCACACTAGCTGGAACCTCTCTGTCTTTAAGCTCCTTGTACAGTGACTGTGTTGGTAGTATCTCCTTCCTCTGTGGCACTTCTCTCTGGTCTGAAGGTTGTCTAGTTCCTGTCAGTAGGTCTGAATTTATATTCATTAAAACACGAATAGTGATATTGTCGCTGGGCAGCCAGTGTGAAGGGGAAACTTTGTTATAATGTATAATGTATGATATATAACATGTATATTATAGTATGTAATGACACAGCATATGCTATTATGTATATCCCAGGTTGTGCTTTTTCCCTGGTGCCTGTTGTTCTCTGAAGTTATCTGCTTGTTAGAAAACAGACATTGAACTGACCGTGTGCTCAGTGTTAGTGTCTAATCTCTTTGTGTTTGGATCCCCCTGGACAACTTTGAGGGAAGCAGTGGTCATACTATGTGCATGAGAATGCAGTGCTCAGGAGCTTGGGGAAGCTGTATATGGTTATAGAACTGGAACATTCCCAGCCAGCATACTGGTCTTAAGCTTCTGCCCAGCAGCATGATGTTTGAAATAGAAGTATGTCTTTAGGATTTTTAAACTTACTTAAAGTGGAAAGAAGAAACTAGTTTTCTTTCTCTTTTCGGTAGGTGATTGTAGCCACCAATGTGGCCGAGACTTCCATCACAATCAGTGGCATTGTGTATGTGATTGATTGTGGCTTTATGAAGCTCCGAGCATACAACCCCAAGACAGCTATTGAATGCTTGGTGGTGGTACCAGTGTCTCAGGCGTCAGCCAATCAGCGGGCAGGACGTGGTGGGCGCAACCGCTCAGGAAAGTGTTACCGCCTTTATACAGGTTTGTACGGTGTTTCTTAACAATTGGATTTTCTTAGAGTAGCTTGGGCTTTGGATCCCAGGGCAGACATTTGTTCCTCATGTTCCAGAGCTGCTGTTTGTCTGTCTGTCTCTTTCATTGGGAGTGGTACTGAGATATACACCACTCCCACTGTCCACCCCAATGGAGCATACCTTCCTACCTTCCTAGTGTGCAGACAGAATTTCCAAGTCATTAGTTCCCTCCTGTGTCCAGTACCCACTTACTCTGTCTTTTCAATCCTCCTTTATGCTGTTTCTCTTTGGCCCTAGGGATTAGTGGTGCTGGACATAAGTGTGGGTAGACTTGCGACATGCAGGGGAACCTTTAATTCTTTGAGGAATTGCAGAGTTGTAGGTATTGTAATTGTGTGTTTAACTTTTTAAGGGATTCTCTTTTTTTTTGAGGCAGGATTTCTCTGTGGAGCCCAGACTGGCCTTAGCCTCAGAGATCTCTCTACTGTTGCCTCATAAGGTCTGGGATTTAAAGACATGCACCACCATTTTCAACAATATTTTTAGTTTGAGGTAATTTTATTTTGTGTGGTTTACCTGCATGTCTATGTGCACCACATGTGTGCCTGGTGCTTAGGCGGTCAGAAGAAGGTCCTGGAAGAGGATTACAGAGGATTCTTACCTGGCACGTGGGTGCTGGGAGCTGAACCTGGCTCCTCTGCACATGCTCTTAGCCACTGAGCCATCTCTCCGGCTCCAACTCAGATGGCATCAGCATTTCATGTGTCGTAGCTGCTTTAACACGGGTGTGCTTGGGAAGGGCCGGGGACAGAAAGCAGTGTGTCAGTGCCCACCCCTCAGATTCCCAGCTGAGCTTTCAGAGTGTGCAGCTGTTCTGTACTCAGATCATTTTGTTTTCCAGAACTTTCCGAGACTTTTCCTTAGCTCCTCTGCTCTCACTTCTATCCTACCTGATTCTCAGCTGAGCTCCACTCTTAGACACATCGTCTGCTTCCCACTGTGCCAGTCACACCTCTGATGCCTTGGGCTTGTCTGTCTCAGCATCTTCTAAGTGGGGCCAGCTTCTCAGCTAGTGACTTGTTTCTGCCTTGGCCAGTGGTATGCTTGGGGAGTGTGGTTGTCCTGGTAACAGTACAGTAACCACAGAGATCCTCCTGGGACACTTGGCAGCTCCTGTATAGCTTTTCCACAGTTTCTGCTCTCCTCCTTCCTGAGCCTCCCATGGTTCATGGCAGGGGCATATGTCCCCCTTGGGCCTGTTTTCTGGTCTTGATCCAGGTCCTTCCTACCTCTGAAGGTCCCCAGGACTATTGCCTGTGGCTTCTGCCCCTCCTGACCTATGCTCTGGGCTCTGGGCCTTTGCAGCTTCCCTATCTCATCACGTCTTCATCTCTGAGCATCAACACCACTTCTCTCAGCATCTTCTCAGAGGGGCCAGCCTCTCAGCTAATGACTTGTTTCTGCCGTGGTCAGTAGTGCCTGGGGAATATGGTTGTCCTGGTAACAGCACAGTAACCACAATGTTCTCAAAGCTAAAGAACTCCTTTCCTGCTGTTGTTTGCCATCTAGAACCTTCCAGCTAAACCCATGCATTTGGCAATTTATGTTACACAGTCCAGAATATTGGCTGTCTGTTTTTTCAGAAAACTTTTCTAAAGTTTATGTTGATAGTAGTGTTTCTTCAGAAACTTGGCTATAGTTCATTTTCCTCTCTAGTTAACTGAAGCCTTCTGATCTAAATGGAGGCTGCGTGATGCTTGTGTTTAAGGAGGGTGTGCATCTGTATAGCGATCAGACTTATGTGGGAGGGTTTGGCGTGTGTAATCCATAGGCTTTCTGGGTATACACAGAAAGTGATTTCAGAAAAGCCTTCCTTTCTCCCCACCCTTTGATCTGGTTTTCATAAATCCGCCCCCGACTCTCTATCCTTCTCCTTCTTCCTCCCCCCATCTCTGTGCCTTGGGGTGCTTCTCCTGTTTGAGGTTACCTTTTGTTCCTGTGGGACATGCAAGTACAGGATTCTGGGTGTGACTCTGCACTTGGCTCCTTGATTTAAAAACTAGATCTGTATGAATTTTGCTCTTTGTGATTAGATCCTTCGTCAGATTCTAGGGCAGTTTTGGTGATTTATTTCTACATTGTTCTTTGCTCATTTGTGCTGTTCTTGCTTCCTTGAAGCAATCTGCCCTATGCAGAGTGAACAGCAACTGGGTCTGAGAGTAATTACCCAAATGCTTGCTACTTTTCCTTTTGTATTTCGCTGACAAAAGCATTTGAAAAGCAGCATTTGGAAGTAAAGGAACGTGCTTCTGTAAAGGGGAATATTGTTCAACTCTCTATAGTTTTGAAGTAGGTCCTTCCTAAATGTAAAAATAACTTTGTATCATAGTGTTGTGCATTTGGTCCCAGAATCCCAGAGCTCTTGTCCAAGGTAGAGAAAGTGGACTCTGCTGATGTACGGTGCATTTGAGTGTCACATTTGATCCATTTCTGATTTCCTATCCTTAGAGGAAGCCTTTGACCAGTTACCTCAGTCCACCGTCCCTGAGATGCAGCGCAGCAATTTGGCCCCCGTCATCCTGCAGCTGAAAGCTCTAGGGATCGACAATGTCCTCAGGTTCCATTTCATGTCTGTAAGTCCTGCTTCTGGCTCAGGAGCTCATGTGGGTATGGTGGAAGGACACTGGTCAGGCATGCCATCTTTCTTCCTCACGCAGCTAAAACACCATATGCCACTTGGTCCTATCCAGGGTGTGGGGCATACTGCCATCCAGGTGAGCCAGAATTCTTCCTCTGTAGCTCCTGTCCTTTCTCCTTGGGGAAAGAGAAGTCAGTGGGTAGCTACAGGACAGCTTGACCAGTGCTCAGAGAGAAAGGAAGGGGTGGGGTCAGGACATAGTCTGTGAGTGGGCCTGGCTGTAGAGTTCCAAGGTTGAGAGAGTTCAAGGCTTGGGAGGAACCCTATGGCCCATGGTATCTGTGATGATTTCCTAAGGTAAGTTATAAGAGTGGAATCGTTAGCCTTCTGTAGGCTCCTGATGTCCTGTCCTGTCCAGCAGGACATTAAACAGGGGTCCGGGGAGGTCACCTGAAAGAGAGTGGGGAGGAGGAGGCAAAGATGAAAGGAATGATGACCTGTCTATAATCTGATCAGATCGTAATTTTTACTTTTGCACACACAGCTTATATACACAATAAGGCAGGATGTGGGGAAGGGGATGACGCAGGAATGTGGGTGTTCAGGGGGAATACAGATCTCTTCCAGAACAGAGTGTCAGCTGGGTGAAGGTTCAGGGGACAGACCACTATGACTCTGCCTATGATTCACTTGTCTTTATCTAAGTTGGTACTATCCACCAAGGTTACCCATCTACAAGGCCTATGACTAGCCAGGCTTGGCAGCCTTCCACCAAAGCTGTCTTTTTACAATAACTCCCAGCTATCTGTTTCAGTGTTTTTCCACAGAGACCCAAGACTTGGTGCTAGCAGGCATGTATGTCAGGCCTATTGCTGATTTTAGGCCTATGGCTGATTTTAGGCCTTCAGTGTATAAGCAGGGTTGCTCCCGACAATGCCCAGCTCTCCTAGGCTCCCCACAGCAGCATGCAAGGCTTGGCCTGGGTGCTCCTGTTACATATGCTCTCTCAGGTGCTCAGGTGAAGTGAGGATGAGTGGGGAAGGTGCTACAGTCATTGTTCTTGTAGATTTTTTTTAAAGTTTATTGGTCACTTTATAGTTCATGTACAGTTTTAAGCTTATTTATTTGCTAATATTTGTTAGTAATTTCCATGAGTCTGCTGTTAAATAGTAAAGTATGACTTCACTCTAATGTCATGTTTTTGGCAAATATACATAGTTTTGTATCTGTCATCTGCCCACTTATAGAAAAGCTGACTTCTTTGTAGTCTGATGGTAGCTTGGGATTGTGTAGTGGTCCCAAATGCCTACCCTGGAGCTCCTGTCAGTACGAAAGACAGAACAGGACCGTGTGCCACAGGAACCCAGGCACACAAGTGTGGTGCTTTGCTGTCCTCTTACTTTCTCACAGCAGAGCTCCAGATCTGTAAGCTCCCCACTGTGCCTACCTTGCCTCTCCGAAGAACAAAGTGGCTGGCAGCTGAGGGAAGCTTGGTTCAGCTGTTTTGATTTGCAGTGGTTCCTTGGCTCCCCTGAGGGTAGCCAGTCAGGTGTAGGGCCCACATGTAAAGTCTATATAGTCAGTCACCAAGCCTCTTAGAGATTAGACTTTGTTCTCTGGTAAATAACTAAACAACTAAAAGCAAGGACTTAGTTTAGCCTCTGACCCAGCCATCAAGTGCTGCAAAGCCTTCTCTAAATCTTCATCTGTGAAGTCGAGTTAAATCACTCTGGTGTTTAAAGTGCTTGTTGCATTGCAGATTTGGAGGCAAGGCAGTTCAGTCTGGAAAGGTGCTGGTCTTGTCAGCTGGCTAACTAGGAAGAGTCCCCTGATGCCTGACACCCCTGTGCTCTGTGAGGACTTTGGAGGGAAGGAAAGAGGCGTCAGTGCACCCATCACAGCTCACAGTGTGAGCCTGCTGCCCTTTGCAGCATTGGCGCTGTCTGCAGTTTTAGCAGTTTCAACATGTCACATGCTAGCTTGCTCTTGGCAAGGCCCTTTCTCTGTCTGTGCCGTGCTACAGGGTCTGCAGCTCCAAGTTCAGAAGGCTGAGGGCAGCTTAGGGAAGTGAAGGGGTAGTTTAAAAGAGGAGCTGTCCCCGCTGATGTAGGAGAGGAATGGATGTGGGGCCGGGGCCAGAGGTGGGTTCCTGCAGGCACCACCAATGAAGCTACAAAGGTGGGAGGCACATTTCAAGGTACCAGCAGCGTGGAGCCTGGGGAAGATAGAGTGTGATAGTACGAGAATGAGCCAGTGTGGTCACGTGTTCCGTTGCTTGGCAAACTAATCTGGAAGGCCTTTGGTGTGTTTCACAGCCCCCGCCAGCACAGTCGATGGTTCAAGCCTTGGAGCTGCTCTATGCTCTCGGAGGTAAGCCTGTTTCTCATGTGTTCACCTCACCTATGTGATGTCACCTATGTGATGATAGATAATTGGACTTAAATTAGCATTCTTTTTAGAGTCTTTTAAGAATGGGATTGGTCCCCCCCATGAGTATAATAAACTCTTGGTGACATTTACTCTATTGAAATAGAAATACGGCAAAAGTAGCTCATGGCCCATCTTAGGATTTTACTACTGTGAAGAGCCACCATCACCATGGCAACTCTTATAAAGGAAAACATCTAACTGGGTCTGGCTTATAGTGCAGAGGTTTTGCCCATTGTCATCATGGTGGGGAGCATGGTGGCAGCAGGCACACATGGTGCTGGCCAGGTAGCTGAGAGTTCTACATCTGGATCCACAGGCAGCAGGAAGAGAGTGACACTGGGCCTAGCTTACGTGTCTGAAACCTCAGAGTCCACCCCACAATGACACACTAACAAGGTAACACCTACTCAGCAAGGCCACACCTCTTAATAGTGCCACTCTCTATAGGCCTGTGGAGGCCATTTTCATTCACCACCATATGGCCAATATGATAATTTGTAAAGCGTGGCAGAAGCTGTAGAGGGCCATCACCAGGGCCACACTTCACAGAGACACCCAGAGACTGGCAGATCTCTACACACTCCAGTTCTTGTCCTAAGACTGCTTTCCCATTTTCAGCCCCTCCTGAAATCCCCTTTATTTCCTCCCTGAGTTCCTGTGGGAATTGGGCGGTAGGCAGTACTGTTCTGGCAAGGGCACTCTGCTGTGCAGGAAGCCCTGCTTGTTCATTTGAAAACACAGTATGTATCTTAAGAGAAAATGGTGTCAGCTAAGCTCAGAAGGTACCATGTTTTTTATGAGTGGAGGCCTCTGGGGTTGTTCTCTGAGGATTGAGTTTGTCAGTAAGTTTTAATGGAGGCTTTGCCTTGAGATCTTGTCTTGAGTATTTTAAAAATCGCTTTATTGAGGCATACACCATGTGCCATACAGTTCACTCCTTACAGCTTTCTGTTCAAGGGCTTCTGTTGTCCTAGGGTTGTGCTGTCTTTAGTGTAATCTAATTTTAGAATATTTTCATCATTCTGAAAAGAAATGTGTCTCTCTTAGTGCTTACTCTCACTCCTGTCCTCTTTGGCCCCAGGTAATCACTAACCTGCTGACTCTGTGGCTTTGTCTAGTTGAAACATTGCTTAGAAATGGAATCTCAGGTTGTCTCTGTGGATTGCTTCTTTCCCTTAGCTCTCTAAGGTTACCCATGGATCACTTGTATCAGTGGAGCATTTATTTTTCCTGCTGAGTAATATCCCAGCATATGGACATACCACATAGTGATTTTTTTCTGTTCATTAGATGGTGGGTGTTGTGAATTGTTTCTTTTTTGCTACATAAATAATGCCCTTGTGAACATCAGGGTGTGGGGCTTGGTGGATATCCTCCTGCCCCCAGCTTTCTCTGCATTTGATACTGTCTGTCTTTTAAGCACAGCTGACCTAGCGGATATGAAATGGTGTCTGGCAGTTTTGATTTGCATGTCTCTGATGACTTTCGATATTGAGAACCTTTCTGCTTCTTTGCAAGTCAGTGTGCAAGACTAGTCACTGTCTCTAGTCTCTCTGTAGATGGTTATTTCCTTCTAGGACTCCCTTCAGATACCAGAAACCTAGGGATGCTCACTCACGTCTTGTGTAAAATGGCATAGCATTTGCACATAACTCACCCAGCTTCCCATATACTTTATGCTATCTTTAGGTTTCTTATACCTATCACAGTGTAAACACTGTGTCATTGGTTATTCTCCTGTAGTGTTTAGGGAACCATGACAGTAAAGAGACTGTGTGTGATTGTTTAGACAGTTGCTTTTCTCATGTTTTACACAGTAATTGGTTGAATCTAATGGTATGGAATCCATAGACACGGAGATTGACTGTAGAGTGCCCAGCACTATGTCAATTCAGCTTGCGTGCTGCCATCTACTGTCTTTACTCCTGAGTTGGAGTTCTTTGCATGTTCTGATTACAGATCTCCTGTGTGATCGTAAATACTGGAGATTTAAATATTGGAAGCATCGCGTGCAGGTCACAGTTGCCACCTTGTTGCTTTTCTTTTGCCTCTTGTGTTTGTGTTTTCATGTCTAAGGACTCACTGATGTGGGTTTGGGGTCCTAGTTCAGTGAGAGAGTATGTGCTTGGTGTGTTCGAGACTTTGAGTGCAGCCCCTGACATCCTGAGCACCAGCAGCAGCCAGACAAGCAAAGGGAAACAGCACTGCTGACTCTTTACATCTGACTCACAGGCTTTATTCTGAGTTGTTGCTCTTGTACTTGAGTCTGATTTGTTCTGGTGTGTGCGTGCGTGCATGTGTGTGTGTATGTGTGTGTCTGTGTGTGTAGGGAGGGATCCACTTTCATTTATTATATTTACATTTCTTTCTCTGAAGGAATCATCAGTCATGACTGTAAAAGCACTCCACCAATGAGAGAGGTCTTACGTTGGGGACATTAACATCAGCTTGTAGTGTGTGTCTTGTTAGGGTTTTGTCCCCAGCTCTGAGCATATGACAGGGCTATGTGAACTGAGGATCAGGGTGTGTTGATGACATGTCATCTGTCCTCTGCAGTGGTTGCTCTGAAAGTCACACAGCAGGCAGACTGTCCTCAGATAGAAACATTCTGGAGGGTGCTGGGGGAGCCCCGATTTCAAAAAGACAGTTGTATTGGAATAGAAAGACTTAACATTTTGGGCACATCCCAAGCTTTCGGAGCACTTATTTTGATCAGTGAGACTGTCGTGTGTATCTTGGGGTTCTTAGGAATCTTGTGTCTGATAGTGGTGGTTGGTAGAGAGGCCTGGGGAAAGGTGGAGGTGGTGGGGGAAGTGCTGGAAAGATGGAGTAGTCTGTCTACTTCAAGGGTTAGAGTTCAGATTCTGAGTGTCCTGCCCTGTGATTGCTCATATGGTGTGAGGATGCTGGACTTCTGAGGCAGTATCTTTGAATATTTGTGGCCTGCCAGCTCCCAGCTATGGAGTAAGATCCAGAAGGTGAGGAAACAGGGCCCATATTGTGGGAACTGAGGAGAGCAGTGAGAAGTAGTCTGCAGTGACAGTGGCTGGAGGTGGACAGAGGCCACGTCTGTGCTTCCATCTCTCAGACCCACAGAGGGCAGTTTCTGTGGAGCATCCTGTGGGGAGAGAGGGAGCAGGAGAAGTGCAGGCTGCTGCCTATATCGAGGTCCTTGAATAGAGTTCCTTAACAGTATCGTTTGAACTGGGGTGAGCTCAGCGATTGCTTCCTCTTCCCATGTGCGGCCCTCAGGTCAGGCTGCACTTAGCAGCAGTGAGTCATCTCTTATTCTCCCTGCGGCTGCTCATCTTGAGCACAGTGGTGCATGCCTCCTGACTTCTTCTGTTCTTCTGGCAGGTCTAGACAAAGACTGTCGCCTAA
The DNA here is from genome assembly GCF_004785775.1 of Grammomys surdaster. Taxonomy (NCBI): domain Eukaryota; kingdom Metazoa; phylum Chordata; class Mammalia; order Rodentia; family Muridae; genus Grammomys; species Grammomys surdaster. The sequence continues at coordinate 451,132 of NW_021620408.1, read as the reverse complement.
CTGAGCCGCTTGGCATGAGGATTGCAGAGTTTCCTCTGAACCCCATGTTTGCCAAGATGCTGCTGGAGTCAGGTGGGTGGAGCCTGACAGCTCCTTTTGACTTCATGTTGGTTCCTCTGAATTCTGTGTACCCAGGGAGGAGGGACCAATCGTGGTTTAAAAGTGGCAACGGTGATAAAGTGCTTATTTTTGACTAATGATGAGATGTGTGTTTATAAGATACAGTGTGATGTTTGATACTTGTATAGTGGAAAGCTTCAGTCAAGGTAATTAGCACATCTAGTACATTATGGACTTTCTTGTAGCAATTTGAACTGTACACCATGATGTGGTTACCATAGTGTCAGGTCACTGCAACTCACTCCTCCAGCCTGAAACTGTGTCCCTGAAGCAACATCTCCATCTTTGTCTCTCATCCTCCTACCAGCCTGGACCAGCTCCTTTCTACTGTGCTCCCATGTATTACTGAACTGTACAGTGTGTGCCCTGTGCTGGCCTGACACACTCCACTGTGGTCCGTGTTGTCTTGGACAACAGGATTTACCTTGTTAAAGCTTGTGTAGTAAGTTACACCACATGGATCATGCCGTCTTTCTCCATCCCTCCACCGATCACATGAGGCTGCTTCCACATGACTGCAGTGGACACCAGGGTGTGCGTCCCCTCCATACCAACTTCAGTTCTTTTGGGTGTACCCAGAGGCAAGGTTTCTGGATCATGTGACCACTCAGTTCTAGGTTTCTGAGGAACATCCATGTATTTTCCAAAACTGCTGTGCTAACTTTAACTGCCAAAACACCATGTACCACAGTGGCTACGTGACAGGCAGGGAGCTTTGGGGAGCCAATAGGAGTACAGTTTGCTTGGTCTGGTGTCCTCCTTAGTGAGCTATTACAGAGTCTGTTCTCAAGAGGCAGCAGCAGCAGCTCAGGATGCTGTCTCGGCTACCCCAAGCTGCAGTCTTCCCAGAGTAGAGCAGTACTTGGGGAGGCAGGCTACGTCACAGATGGGCCGGCTGTGGAAGAACAGCTGGAGAAACACAGCCCTATACTTCCTTCCCTTTCCCTCTGTGCTTTTACCTGGACTCCAGTGTCCATAGAGAGGACAGGGAGCAGGCATGCCATTGATCTGTCCTTGGTGACAGGCCGGTGTGGTCCCATCCTGACTGGCATCAAGAGCCCTCAGCCTTAGCACTGCAGGGAGGAATTCTCAGTTGAGACATGTGGGGGTCATCGATGGTACCATAAGTACTTATGTATGAGAGACTTGAAAAACAGAACTATAAAATTCGACCATATTTTATAGCACACTACAAGGAATGCATTGGGAAATGGCCTTCTCTCCTGTTGGTGCTTTGTTTGTTTGCAAACATGCATTTCATGGTCTAGGGAACTTCGGCTGTTCTCAGGAAGTCCTGAGTATTGCTGCCATGATGCAGATCCAGAATGTCTTCATGTTCCCTTCAAACCAGAAGTCTCAGGCGGTAAGTTCAGCTTCTCCCCGGGCTCTTCACACTGTTCTCTTTTTTTTTTTTTCCCCCCAGCTTTTCAAGACAGGGTTTCTCTGTAGACCAGGCTGGCCTCAAACTCAGAAATCCACCTGCCTCTGCCTCCCAAGTGCTGGGATTAAAGGTGTGCGCCACCACTGCCCGACCACACTGTTCTCTTGCACATTCTTGTCAGGACTCTGTTAGAAACTACTGAAGACAGTTGTATAAAAGAGCCTGGTTTGTACTTGAATTTGCTGTGTATCATGGGAAGTATTTCACAAGCATGGTTACATACCTTCCTGTATACTGTATACTGTCACCCATACCCAAGTGTAGATGTAGTTCTGAAGTTAATGGGTCTGCATCTTTGCTGTATGTTTCTTCTATCTGTATCTCCTCAACTCCAGGAAGCAAATTGCATTATTCAGGAACTTTGCCACAGAAAGAATTCAAGGGTGGGGTCTGAAGGGAGCTTAGGAGGTGAACAGCATATGGTCTTTGGACATAGGAGGTCAAGCTGTCAGCCCTCCTGCAGTGTGCCATGTCCCTCAGCACAAGAGGGTCATGGAAGTCAACCTCTGATGGAACTTTATTCTTCACAGACTCGAGTGCACCGGAAATTTGCTGTGGAAGAGGGTGACCATCTTACCATGCTCAATGTGTATGAAGCGTTTATCAAAGTAAGCTCAGCCACACTTGGGGACCCTCCACACATCACACCCACTCTGGTGACCTAGGAACAAGGTCAGAGGGTAGTTCACACATTCCTGGCCAAGAGACCCCTCTGTTTTCCAGTTAGGCAGATCACCAGCCTCCCATTGGAGATTCCAGTCTCGAGTTGCTGGAGAAGCTAAGGGAGGGTTTCTTTTCTCAAGTGGCTGATAGCCCGGCCTTCCAGTGTCCCACACTAACTGTGTTTAGAAGGAAGGGCAGCATTTGAATGGAAAGTTCTCTGCCAGGTTGGCTGAGAACCACTGCTTTGTGGGCTCTTGAGAGTCATCCCAGGTTTCCTGAGAGCGTGGTCAGTGAAACTTGCGTGCTCCTCCTGGGCAGCCTCTCTGTGGGACTGAGAGCAAGTCACAGAACCTAAAATTCCCACTTAAAAGTTAAACAGTGATATAAAGCTCTTAAAACATAATATAATGGAAAGGGAATAATATTTCATATCATTCAATAATATTTTCAGTAATTTAGCACATTTAAAAAAGAGAGAAATAGCAAGGTTTTTTTCTACTAGAGATTTGAGGAGATTAGTCAGTAACTGAGGTCCAGACTGAGTCAGTTACAATCCAGGATACAGGCACAGTGTGCCGTCACCAAGGCACAGCTTCACATAGAGGGCGCATCTACAGATCTGTGTTGTGCTAGTCTCTGGTTGCCTTGTGGAAAAATCCTCCGTGAATTACATTTTTAAAATGTTACTTAAACATTTAATTTAAAACATTTAATTAATAACACATTTAAAAATTTTATATGAAAAACTTTACACCATAGCCAAAAATGTAATTTTAGAGTTACATTGCTCTGCAAAAATTTAAAACAAGACATAATCATTGGGCTTAAGAAAATAGAAAGTTAAGCATCATTGGTAGAAAAAAATCCTAGTTTGAGTGCAGATCAGGATTTGAAAATGATTTCTGCACATGTTGTATTGCTTCCTATAGTTTAATAAGGTGAGAGGGAAAGAAAGTTAACAGAGTGGCTGAGAGCCACGGGGCCGCAGATCAGACCCCGCTGCTGTGGTGTATTTAGATTGGCCTCTGCTTGCCTCTCTGTTCTTATTGCTTGGTAGTGTGGAGAGTGGGGTCGTGGAGCAACAGACTGATTGCTTGGTTGTTACCATCTGCTCTAGAGAGGGGGTTGGGCAGGTCTCATCAAGCCAGAAAGTGGGGGGAGAGAAAGGAGTTATGTTGATGGTACTGCTTGGGCTGTGGGTGTCTGACATGGCCAATGTCTCCTCTGTGTGGCCTCTCTGCAGCACAACAAGAGCTCGCAGTGGTGTCAGGAGCATTTCCTGAATTACAAGGGTCTTGTCAGAGCTGCCACTGTGAGAGACCAGTTGAAAAAGCTCCTCGTCAAGTTCCAAGTGCCCAAGGTGTCCAGTGAAGGTGGGTGTGGCCTGTCCCGCCTGTGGCTTACCCCCACTTTGTTCTGTCCAGTTGGGCTGCTAAGAGGCCATGTGCCTGCAGCCAGTTTCACATTCTGAGCTGCATACACCCATTCAGTGGTGAGTGTAAGGCTGGTGTCTTTCTGGATAGATCCATTTTTATTTCTGTGGGCTGTTACTCCTTCCTCTAAATTTCTAAAGCTCATGAAAATGCTTAAAAATTGTTAGCTTCCATATCATTCCACATATAACTAATATAATGATGGTTGTTGCAGAAAATTTACTTTTTTTTTTTCTGGGGTAGTGTTTCATGTCCCAGACCTCAAACTTATTACATAGCTGAGGATGACTTTAAACTTCTGATCCTCCTGCTTCTGCAAGTGCTAGCGTGTGTGTGTGTGTGTGTGTGTGTGTGTGTGTGTGTGTTTGTGTGTGTGTAGTGGGCACACAGATGGGTCTTTTTTTTTTTTTTTGCCATGTACTAAACTCAGGTCCTAAGGCTTGCCTGTAATTACTTGCTGAATCATCTTGACAGTCCTGAACAATTACTTTTAAGTGGATGGTATTCATAGGTATTACATGAAGATTGCATTTTCTTCTCAGATGCAAGTGTTATTAAGCAGACGCTGCCAGGCGTTAGCTTAGGCACTCACCAACGGTAAGGTAGAGCACCTTTGTGCCAGACGGTCTAGCGTGCAGCAGTGGCTGGGGTAGCCATGTGTGGAGTCCACAGTAGGCTGTATCATGTCAGGGTCTCTGCGTCCTCTCCTTTTCTTCCTTTGTTTGAGATGAGGTTGCTGGTGTCCTTAGTTTACAGAGGAACCAGGAGGTCCTGGAGCAGTCACATGACCTTCAGGATAATACAGCTTTAGCCAGCTTGGCCAGAGACCAGGAGGCTTCTAGGAAGTGGCACACTGAGTTCATTCAGCACTCTTGAAGCCTGCTGTACCCCAGCGCCTGTTGACATTTGCTGACAGCGTCTGCTAGGCCGGGCAGTGTTCTCAGTGTGTCATGAGTTCATTTTCATCGTGCTTAGCATTCTGGGAAATGTGTGCTAGGTTTATCTCATGGATAGAAGGAAAAGAATGAGTAGGCTAGAGGTAGCCTGTGAGAGGCAGGATCCAGGAAGTTTTGTTTCATTTTGCTTTTATACTAAGAGCAAGTGATTGAAAAATGACAAAAACTTGGTTCTCTCAGGCTTCATGGAGACAGACAAACTGTTAGGCTGGAGGGCCTTTTAGAAGTAACCATGGAAGACAGTGGCAAATAGCAGAAATAAATGTAGGGAAGGAGAAATCAGCAGGGCTTGCCCAGGGTGCCATGTCAGTGTCATGGGCAGAAACAGGACACTTAGAATGGCTGCCAGCTTGAGAGCGTCTGCCAAGAGTCCTGTCGCCTGGCAGATACCTTCACCTATCACTCTCACTGCCCAGGGAAGGGCTATGTTAGATTAAAAGTCTTCCTAATAAGAGGAATGGCGTGCTAAGGAACTAGATGGCATGAAGTTGAGTGTTGAGGGTCACAGACTATTATAATAAAGAGTTTTCACCGTTTATGAAGTGCCCCTGAGAAGAAAGCATGTTGTATATGGGATTCTGAGCAGCTGCAGAGAAGCCGCATCTGGGTGGGTGGAGGGCAGAGTGCAGGCTTGAGGCCTAGCAGCTCTGCTAGGAACAGCAATGATAGACAGACAGACCAAACGATTACCTGCAAATCAAAATGCATCTAGGAGGTTAGAGAGAGTAGTGAGATGTGTTTTCAGCAGTTATGTAATTAAAAACTTAAGTGTATTTTTAAATGACTTTATTGAGCCTATTTGACAGGTAATCAAAGGATTAGAATATAAAATTCACCAAGTAGTAATTAAATTTATAAAAAATAAAAGAATGTAGTGCCCCCCAGCCCCCTCTTTGACCAAAATCTGCTAGAAAGAATTGAATGAAATGATTTTTTATATATTGTTGAGAATCCTGTAAGGCTCCCACCCATAGGGACATGTTTGCCCTGTGCTGTACTTCACCAGAGCTAAGATGGGTATCCATAATTGTGTTTCACTGAGAAGAGAATGGCTGTTATTGTGACTGTGTCTTGACTCGAGCGAGTTAAATGGCTCAGAATTGGTGAAGTAGGGGCATTTTTAGCCATTAAAACATAATTATCCCCTGCATGATAATTTAGAATGTATCTCATGCTATGAGCTAGTGACTGGAGATGCTTTATTCATGAAAGCTGTGTTCGCTGTAACAGTAGAAATGTCAGTTAAAAAAGGAACAGAATGTTTGGAAGTGGTAGAGAATTGCCCACTAGCTGACAACCAGAGACGGGCAGTGTGCTTTCATGGCATGTGTCTTAGGGGAAGAAGGCATTTCTACAGTGCTCTGAGCTCACCAGCCATCGGTGGGGCAGCTTCTTGGGTCCAGTCCTCTGTGGCCTGGGGTTGAAGAGGCCCTAGTTACAGGGACAGACCTGCCTTGTCCTTAGCCACTGCTGGGGGAGGATGCCCCCTTGGATGCTGGGCAGTCATCAGACATGGGAAGCACAGGGCTGTGTTCAGAGATGGCTTTAGGTGGGTTGGGAGGGGGAGGGGAGCTGGGCCTGGATCTTGTGCATCACAGCCCAGGCCTTGGCATGTGGAGCGTGGGATGGGGCCAGTGCTGGGTCTCACCAGGCATCTGTTGCTGCCTTGTGTAGGTGATCCGGATCCAGTCCTGAGGTGTATCGTGTCAGGGTTTTTTGCAAATGCAGCACGGTTTCACTCCACTGGAGCGTATAGGTAAGGAGACTCTGAGGTGGCTTGGTGACGGGGACAGAAAGATGCAGTGCAGAGATGGAAACCGAGCAGCTTTTAACTTGCATCATGCCTCCTTCCAAAGCTGAGTGAGGCTGGCTGCCCTGCTCTCTGCAGTTCCTTTGCTCTCTGCGAGTCTTACTGCTCAGAGCATCTCTACACAGTGATGGTGTTTGGATGACAGTGACAGATCTACATGGCAGTGTGGGAGTAGCCGTTAACTGAGAAGCCACTTTTCCCAATGGGTTATTCTTTGTCCTCCATTTCTGTAGGATGCCAACAGTAGTTTATACTGTAAGAACTACAGCATAGTTTAGTCCACTTTTCTCCAGGCTAAATATCCCGGTTCTTGGAATTGTTTGCTACTTTGAGTTTGTTTCTTCTGTCCCTCTGGCTTACTGTGGTCTTGTAACTTCTGCACCTATTTAAGGTGTAGCTGTCCTTGCACCCATTTCTCAGGGTGGAGCCCAGGGCCTGACAAGTGCTCTACCACTAGACTTCACCCTAGCTCTGCTAAGTTTTCTTTTTCTTCCTGAGCTCTTCCTTCTCACTGTGGTTGGCCTGGAACTTGTGATCCCCCTGCCTCAGTTCCCCCCATCCTCAGGAGTTGAGATTACAGGTTTCTGTCACCAAGACTAGCCACCTTTTTGTCTTTAGCAAGGGAACAATCTAAAGGCTTTCTTCTATCTCCCCTTTGTATTTCTTCCATATATTATTTTGCAGTTAGCTTCCCCCTCTAACAAAAATGTTGTTATTTGTTATTTGAGACCAGCTCAGATTCCTTTTTCTAGACACTACAGAACCTACTGAGCATTAAGGGGAAAAAATGTGTGTGTGTGTGTGTGTGTGTATGTATGTTTTGTCTACATGTATGTTTGTGTATCATATGTGTGCTTGGTGCCCATAGAGGCCAGAGGGTGTCAAATCCTCTATGACTAGAGTTACATATGAGCCACCATTTGACTACTGGGAATTAAACTCTGGTCTCTTGGAAGATAAGCAGTGCTCTTAATTTCTGAGCCATCTCTCCATCCCCCACTGAGAGGTTTTAATTTTGGCAGCCATTTCCCCCCCCATCTTCCCGGTGTGACACTGTGAACTTGGCAGCATAGCCTATGACCTCTCTGTGGTGCGCATTGTCACTCCAGACCACACTCTGCAGTCATGACTCCCATGATGCTCTTGCCCATCACACAAGCCCCACTCCTACGAGGCTGAGCTCCTCCCCAGTGATCCTCCCTCTCATCGCTTTGATTGTCCCTCTTTCTTGATAAGTGTCAACTATTTCTGTGTGGCTAGCCTACAACACTTTCATGGGCATCCTCAACAAAAGGTACTCCACTGGAGATTCCAGGTCAGTCATTCCTTTGAAGTGGATTTATTGTCAGCCCACTATCATCTGACAGACCCCAGAGGCTGTCTTAGGGTGAGGCGAAGAGCCTGATACAGAGCCCCATGTGAAATGACCATGTGTACTCAGTAAGTGACATTCCAGTCTGCTAACATTTAGAAGCTGTTCATATAAGTATCTGACTGTCTACTTTGTCACTTTTGAATCAGATTGAACCAAATATAATTTGGAATTAGAAATAAGTATTCTACAGGAACTGGCCTGTGTGAGCTGGCTGGGTTCAGTCTTAGCTCCTTAGGGTCCTTAGTGTTTAGTGTCTAACTGGGTAGTAGGGAAGTCTGTTAAAACTCAGCGTTTCTGTTGTAAAGGGATTATTTTGAAAGGGGATCTATAGAAGATAGACATAAGTGTGGCTAGCTCACTCTCTTCCTGTGGGGTCTAAGTGTCCACATTTGCTCCCCCTCCCACACTGAGGATTACGTCCAGGCTTTGCACATGCCAGGCAAGCTCTGTGTTGCTGAGCTAAACCTCACACACACTTCGTTGTTTTGGCAGGAGACAGGTCTTGCCCGAATTGGCCCCAACCTGAACCTGAGATAGCTGACATTACATTTATGCCCCCTGTGCTGGCCTGGTTCCTTATTTTGCATGATTTATTCTTGGCTTCTAAGATGGTAGTGGTGGTAGAGGTGTGTCTAGAAAAGTGGCTCTCAGCCTGTGAGTTGTGACCCCTTTAGGGGTCTAACAACCCTTTCACAGGAGTCACATATCAGATATCCTGCATATCAGATATTTACATTATGGTTCATAACAGTAGCAAAATTACAGTTATGAAGTAGGAACAAAAATAATTTTTATGGTTGAGGGTCAGCACAGCATGAGGAACTGTGTTGGAGGATTGTAGGCTGAGGAAGGTTGAGAACCACTGCTCTATAGAGTAGTGTCTTGTCCACATAAAATTCTGTCTTCATACGTTTGGGGGAGCAGGTTGTAACACATCGTGGGAAAATACTTAAATGTGTTCAGCATTACAAGTTCTTACAGTAAGTGCATACAGTGTGCTTCACACAGAATTCTTGTGTCTCACAAGGACTATCCGTGATGACCACGAGCTGCACATCCACCCTGCCTCAGTCCTGTACGCAGAGAAGCCACCCCGCTGGTAAGCCCCTCCCCCACTGAGCTTGGCCCTGCTCATCTTGTCTTGGAGCCTGGCCGAGGCTTGCAGTACAGGTGCTCCTCCGCTGTGCTGACTTTGATGTGCTGGGATGGCAGGGTTTGTACTCTTGTCTAGGGTCCCCTAAAGGTAGACAGTCCTCCAGCCACTGTGCTCAGTAAAATATTCTTTTCAAAAATCTCCTTCAGCAAATTGATGAGTACTTCCTCACCTGTCCTCCCAACAAAGTACTTTTGTTAGTGACAGAGGGATTGTGGGTTGGGGGGCAACTCCTGCTAAAATAAAAGATGTGTCAAGAAACAACAAAGGTGCTCACTGTCACCACAGACTGAAGACCGACTGTAGCAGGTACAGTGTGCAGAGATGACTTAGAACCCAGCTGTAGTCTTAACAGGCGAATAGATTGAGGTCCTGTAGGAGAAGCTTTTCTAAAGAAAGGGCTGTGGTATTGCAGTGTGCGCATTGCTGTACATGCCAGGAAGCCAGGCTATACAGATTCTCATGGAGAAGCTAACCCTTGCTCTGGACCTGGTGACTGGCATGTTTTAGGCAGGACTGAAAGACATCCACACCTGGGAAATAGGGTAGCATAGCTGTGGCAACATGAGGGAGGCACCTGGCTTGGGGGACTGGGAATGAGGTGACCAGGGTGTGGTTCCATCTGCAGTGCTGGCTGGGATGCTGGTGAGACAAGTGCAGTAGCAGGAGACAGTACAGATATTTTACGGTGTTTTCACAAGTCACACACAGATAGACCTTCCCAGATCTGTGCTAAGTTCATCTTGTAGTTTGTGTTTGTTTCTGATTTCTAATTTATTTATATTGTATTTTACAAAAATACAGATTGACAAAGGATTAGAAAATTTAAAGACAGCAACACTTGGCTCTTTAGGAGCTGAGACAGGAGTGTGTGGTGAGCTGTGGGAAGGACAGCTTGGGAGCACCAGTGTCGGGACCTTGTACCCTGCTCTGCAGGCAGCAGCAGCATCCAGAACCATGCTGCAAATGCAGGTTCTTGGATCTTACCCAGCCCTCCTCACTCAGAACTGGGGTGAGGCCGAGGCAGAGAAAACTGTTTAAACAAGTCCTGGTAGTGTTTCTGATGTATTGCAGTTGACCAAGCTGTGACCAGTCAGACCTAGAAGCTTCCTAGGTGGAATGTGGCAGAGGTGCTAGCTTTACAATGGTTTCTATGCTGCTATGAGAATGTAGAAGTCCAGAAGGGACCAGCCAGGCTTCAGTGTGCCCCTTTCCCTCTCTCCATCTCCCGTTTCCCTCCATCCCACTCCCAACTTCTCTCCTGTCCACACCTTCCCTCCCTCGTTTCTTCCCTCCCTTCCTGTGTTAGAGTTGAACCCCCAAGCCCTGCCTCTTCCTTCCACCAGCTCAGATGCCTTTACTGGTGTTTGAGACAAACTGTGTGGCTTTTGTATTTATATAAAATTCTTCCCATAGTTCAGAAACTAGTGTTTACTCTATGAATTCCTGAGTCCAGGGCTTTGAAAACATGTTCCTTGCTCTTTGGTTTGTTACTTGGTTGGTCCTAGTAACACACTTTGGTATATATATATATATTTTTTTCCTCTTTAAGATGTAATTATGTACAGTGAAGGTATGTTTTGACAGACCTGCAAGCTCCACGCCAAACTATATTTAAAATACTTTTTGTCGCTCTGGACAGTTCTTGTTTATGTCTTTATAGTCATTTCCAGTAACTTTCAGAACAGCAAGCCTTTAAGTCCACTTCTGTACTTTGTAACTAAGTCTTTCAAGTTCTAGTCAGAGTTCTGTAAGTGCAGGCTGTGATCTAGAAAGGTTCTTTGTGGATACCTGGAGAGCCGTGGAAATCACAAAGGATGTTGAGTGGCCTCTGAGACACACTGACCTACCGCTTGGTTTAGTGTGAGCAGCCACAGTGCCTGTGTGTAGAGCTGCACACACGATGGAACACGCCTGCGTGGTGAGGACAGAGACGGCTTGTGGGCCTTGTCATTGTGTGTCTCATGTGTATTCTCTGTTTCAGGGTTATCTACAATGAAGTTATACAGACCTCCAAGTATTACATGCGAGATGTGACTGCCATAGAATCTGCGTGGCTGCTGGAGCTGGCTCCCCACTTTTATCAACAAGGAACGGTAGGAATGGATAGAACATGGCCCCAGACAAACAGCAGTGTCTTCATAGTCTTAAGTCTATGTGTGTTCTTCAATAGTACCCTTAAGCATTCCCAGCTCCCTCCAGCACCCCGTACACAGGGAGGTAAACTTATTACTGTACCCCAGAATCTCTTGGTGAAACCACCTTCCTTGCCTTCCTAGGGAAGTGCAGGTAAAAACAGCTCCTGCAACCCTGTAAGAAAAGGCCCAAGGGGGTTGAAACCCACTGTGTAGTCCGAGACATGCTCCCCCACAGGCCAGTGCACTTTGGATTTAAGGTTTCTGTTTTTCATTTTTGTAAAAATGGTTGATTCAGTGCCCCAAAGTCCATGCATCCGTCTGACATGACTTAATTCAAAGATGGCCGATCATGCTTGAAAGACTGGCAGGTAAACTGGGGCCGCAGGCTGCCCGGCCGGGTGTGTGCCACGGACTGACTGTTCAGTCTGCACTGTGCTCTAATTAATTCATTTCATCAATGAATTAACTTAAGAGATTGAGTGAATTGCAACGGTAAGTTTTTTAGTGTAATTATTAGTATATGTGTGGGTGGGGCTGGAAGTTGTACATAGTGAATACCGACGACTGTAAGCATGTAATTATTTGTTGTTAGTCCGTTTTAATCTTTGTTGCTTTAAAAAACTTACTTTACTGCTTTTCAAATTAATGAATTTACTTTTAAGTACTGTATTTTATTCCTTAATGGTCTTTGACAACCCGTGGTTGATCGTGAGTTGGTGTCACACTGCTTAGCTGTGCTGTAGGAAACCGACACCAGGTTACTGGTTTTTTACCAAATCTTTTTTTGTGCTTTGCTGGTCAGTATCTTATTTCTGCACGTTTATACTATACTTGGCAGTATGTGGTTATTGTTCTTGAGCAGTTAGTGTGTCTTCCACAGACTACAAAGTAAAGCGTTTCTTTTGCCTTCTGGCTGTGTGGATCCCTGCCTTTAGCGTGTCTTCAGTGTGGAGCATCCTCTCTGCTTGTTGAAGGAGAGTTTTCCTCCGTGGAATTCTTCCCTGAGTGAGTTTTGTTGCTGTTTCTCATCTCTTGCATCTGGTGCGCAGTGTCTCTGAGCAGCCAGCGGCCATCTTCTGGCCGTCCTGTGTTTGCAGTGGGTCTTGTTTCACCCTTGTAGGTGCTCTTTAGGTGTGGTTTTCCCTTTTCCAGCCATTTGACCTATGTGATACTTTTCTTCATGTGTCTCCTTCTGAGGGTTAACCAAACTTTCTAGATCTGTAAGCAGATGTTTATAGTCATGTTAGGTGAATGTGGGGTTTTTCCTTTAAATCTATATTTTTTCTGCTCTAATCTTGGCCTTCTGAAGCTCCAGTCACACACATGCTCTATCCAGCACTTGTTTGTGTCTTAGTCATCACAAAGGCTCTGATGTTTTTTCCTGAACTTCTCTTGGACAGTTTTTCAGGATTACTGGTTGATTCTGCAGGGCTCTGTTGGCTGTTAAGCCTTCTGAGGGATCCTGGGCATGTCACATTTCTGTTCTTGTATTTGATTTCTCTCTGCCTCATGTTCACTCAGGACGCCTACCTTTATTTTCAGATCTTTGAACACACACACACACACACACACACACACATTTTAGAAGCCATTCAGCCCAGCATTGCTGTCACTTCAGGGCTTGATTGGATTTTGGCTCGTCTCATAACCAGACACAAGCTTTTCTTGTCTAGTAGTTTTGTGTCTATGTTTTATGTTAGTTATTATAGGTATTATGTTAATAGAATCTCAAATTTCTTTTTATAGATGATGTCAATTTTTTTCCTGCCAGTTAGTTTATAGGCACATAACTGGATTCTGCTGAGCCTTTATCTTAGTCTTTAATGGGGCAGGTATTAGCCAGACATGTAAGGTATAATCTTTTTCTTTTCTTCTTCTTTTTTAATGTCTGATCAAATGTCTAGGACTCTTGGTGATGTCTGTGCACTGGTCCATGAGCACTCCACTGTCCAGCTGTGTGCAGACCTCCAGCATATACCTTCAATAATGGCTCTCTGCCATTCTTAGGAAGCCTTGGTCTACACATTTCAGATACTGGCATAGCTTTATGTAATGTCCGCTCTAATGCCCTATTTTATGCATTTCTCAGCAACCCCAAACCCTCTTCTCTCCTGTGTTGTTTCCTATTAAGAATTTACTTCCCTGTGTGAGAGTTTGGAGAGTTAGGGAGAGACCTGGGATGTATGTGACAATGTGTTACTTAGGGTTCTCTAGAGGGACAGGACTGATTGAGTGAATGAATGAATCAGTGTGTGTCTATGTCTGTCTCCCTGCCTGCCTGCCTGTCTATCTATCTAAAAGGAATTTATTAGAATGGCTTACAGACTGTGGTCCAGCTAGTATAGCAATGGCTGTCTACCAACAGAAGGTCCAAGAATCCAGTAGTTGCTCAGTCCACAAGGCTGGATATCTCAGCTTAATATATGCCAGGATCCTGAAGAAGTCGGCTCAAATGCCAGTGAAGAAATGGACTTGTCAGCTAGAGCAAGAGCAAGCAGGCAAAAGGAGCAGGCTTCCCCCTTCCATGTCCTTTCTATAGCTGCCAGCAGTGTGGCCCAGATTAAAGGTGGATTGTCCCACCTCAGAAGATCAGATTAAAAGTGGGTCTTTCCATTGCAAATGATTTAATTAAGAAAAATCCCTCACAGATGTTTAGTTCCATGAGGAACTGCTTGGTTTTAGTTCATTCTAGGTGTAGTCAAGTTGAGGACAGAGACTAGCCAAAACAGACACTCCCCTGTGTTGCTTTCTTCAGGGACTCTGCCTGTGTGTTTGGATACCAGTATGTGTCGGAACACATGCTTAGCTTTGTGTTCAGACCCTAGCACCCAAAAGAAAAGGAGAAAGAAAGACTGTGAGTCCTGTCCTGTCTTCTTTGTTTTCCAGTTGTTTGCTACGAGTTGTTTCAGATGTTTTAGTCCAGCTGGTGTTTATAGCACAGGGGAAATCTGAGTTCCATTTCTCCATCAGGGCGACTGGGCTGCACAGGGAGTTCAAGCTGAGATTGGTCCGATTGCTTCGTGTAAAATTTGGAAGAGTTGAGCCGGTCCTGCTGCTGTGCTCTTTAGGTCCAACTACTAGAGGAACTGAGGCAGGAGGTTTGTTTGAGCCCATAAGGTGGAGCCTACCCCAGAGGTCAGAGGAAGTGAGAAAGGCAGGCAGTGAGTGGATAGCAGGGCGCCTGCAGTTAGGCACAGCCCAGCAGTGTCCTGGGTTCTTTGAGACTCCCAGAGAGTAGAAATGGCTGACAAACTGAGTTACTTTTCCGTCTCAGCTCAAAATTAGTTTATTTAGGTTAAGGGGCAGATTGTGTCAGAATGTGCAGGAAAATGACAGGGTCAGTGATCTGTCTCTTCTCTCAGACTTCTGCCTTTTAGCCCATCGCCAACACTGTTGGGAAGAGCTGGGGCCTTTAGAAACCGTCCAGAACGACAGCCTTGCTGTATGACGGGGTCTCGGAAGCTTCTTCACAACAGCTTGTCATCTTTTCTGATTGAGGTCTGGAGGTAGAGCTGCTTCCTCAGGGATTCTCCAGGTTCCCAGGGGCTGCCCATGCAGGGCAGGTCTGCTGTGCTGGAAGCAGCTCAGCCTCAGGTGTCAGCATGCTCCTCCTGCACCTCCAGTGACTTTCCATCACTTGTTTTTCAAAGTTGCTTTCACACTGTAGAGGCCTGGAATGGCTCAAAGTCAACTTTGTTTATACTCAGTGTTCTTTCCACTGAAGTGTACCAGAACTGGCTCACAGGCAGATGCTGTCATCGCCCATCCTGGATAAGGCTACACATGTCCAGGATTAGTTTAGAGTTGTGTCTGATAAAGAACAGAGAGGAAAGAATCCAGAGAAGCAGCAAACGCACAGATTTGCCTCAGAAAGACCGTTGTGATCAGGGAGAGTGATACCTGACTCACTGTGTGAAGACCTATGCTTGCTTCTCCCAGGCACAAGTGTGTAGAAAGCCTGGAGTCTGCTATTTCCTCAGACCTGGGCCTGTCACTCTGTCAGGGCATGCTGTCATTGGTGGTGTGCTGTTTTCTTTCAGGGCTGGCAGTTCTCTGGGGAACTATGAGGTCTTGTAGATTTGCTAGGACATGGGTCTTGGGCACTAGTGGTTGGGGGTGCAGCATCCCCTTGGGAAGAGTTCCTGAGTGCTGTCTTGGCTCAGCTTTGGGTCTGTGCCTCCATGGATCACATTATTGCTAGACGTCAGCACCCCTCAGTTGGTGAGAAAAGGCCCCTGACTAGAAGTTATGTTCATATAAATACTTATTTGAAAACTTGTAGTGATTTGGCTTTTTGATAAAGAATTTTTATCTCTCAATCTGTCAACTGATGCCCATGGTGGTATAAGGAGGCTTCATGTGTATTTTTGCTTGTCTCTTCTGCAGTTTGGGGCATAGCCTGCCTTGGGAAGGTGTGAGCCAGGCAGGAGATTTGACTTGTGGGAGCTTGGCTGGAGTCTGCTTTCCCTGTCTCATCACACCAGTGATGTTTTCTTTTTTCTTGCAGCACCTGTCTCTGAAAGCCAAAAGGGCCAAGGTCCAGGACCAGTGAGTGGAGCTCAGGAAGAGGCTACAGGGATGCAGAGTGTGGCATCCTTCCTTCATGTTGTCTCTGGCACCAGCTCAGGTGGAACAGGCAGACACTCTGCTGTGGGCTGCACCCTGCTTATTAGCCCCCCTTTCTGCTCCCCTCAGCATTTGCCATCCTCACTGGGCCCCAGAGGAGCCTGAGCATAGCCAGCGTTCTGCAGCACTGCGCGTAGGCCAAGCAGGAGTTGGCTGGGCTGTGCTCTGGGCTCAGTTCTCACTCTCAGCAGCTGGCATGCTACTCCAGCAGGTACAGTCCTGGTCCAGCTCTGTGGTGAGGAAAGTGAGCTGCTGAAGGCTGCAGACCTGTGTAGACAGGGCTCTCCTGGCCTCCTGCATCCTGCCTGCTGTGGCCACAGTTTTTGACTGCTGAGATCGACTGCTGCTGTGTGTGTTAAGTATACAAGGAAATGCTGGGCATTTCCATCAAGATCACCAAAGGCGTGTGAGGCACGGGGGCTTCCAGATGCAGCAGCTTCTTCCTTCCCTCTGCCCACGTGCCTGCTTGTCTGCAGTGGGGGACTTAGTGCAGTGATGGTGGGCCACTCGGGACTCACAGCCCTGTCTTTGTTAGCCACTTGCTTTGCAAGTGGGCTTAGCTTTCTCTCAGAGCACGATGCCACATCCTGGTGCCAGTAGCTGGGCACCAGGGACCGTTCATCAGCCTCGACCCCATGGGGCTTCTCTTTAGCAGGAATTCACTACAGTTTAGAAGCCCTAAACTTGTGTAGCTCAGGAACATATAACTCTTGTATATTTATCTCTGTTCGGTTGCTTGCATTCTTGCAAGAACACAGGCAGCTCCCCAGGCACTGTTCCCACTGCACCAGGGTTGCCTTGCAGTGACAGCACACGACAAGACAGACTCTCCCTTACTCTTTCAATGATGTTTATTTTAAAACCGTAGCTTGAAAGTTTATTTTTGTACTGGTCTTAGTTTGGATGTGTCACTTTTGGCACCAAACTTATGTCATTTTTATTTCCATTTTATAAATGTAAATAGCTGTGGTGAGCGGTTAAATGTCGTAAATATTTCTACCTGAAGGACATGCTTCTCCCGTCTGTGGATCTTGTGCTCTGTATTTTAACATGGTCCAGTTAATTATTTCAAGTGAGGCCTGACCGTGGCTACAGTTCCTGATGCTGCCTTGTGCTGCAGCTGGGGGTGGGGTGCCCAGGATGATGTGTCTGAACGCTCTCAGACTGTATTAGAACAAAGTGTGGGGCAGTGTTTAAAGGAAGAACTGAAGAGTTCTAATTCTCACCAGCTGGGGTCTGCCTGCTGTTTTATTACTGTTTGTCGTTGGTGTGTGCTGGCAAACCATAGGCGCACATATGGAGACACTTTTGGAGCCAGGGGATAACCTTGGCTCATTTCTCAGAAATGACCCACCTTATTTTTGAGACAAAGTCTCTCTCACTGGGGCCTGGGGTTCAGCCATTCAGTGAGCTCCAGGGTCCCCCCAACCCCCGCCTCCTCAGTACTAGGATTGCAAGTGTGTACCACCGTACCTAGCTTTTTACATGGCTTTGTGGACTCAAACTCAGGTTGCCTGGCTTGTGTGGCAAGCACATTGCCAGCAGAGCTACCTCCCAGCCTCTTTCTCTTATTTTTTATTTTAAAAACTTATTTTTTTCTTATGTGTTGGATTGTTTTGCTTGCATGTTTATCTGCATGCCTGGCGACCATAGAGTTCAGAAGAGGGCTCCACTGAAACTGATGGCTGTGAGCTACCCTGTGGATGCTAGGAACCGGATGTAGGTCCTCTGCAAGAGAAGCAAGTATTCTGAAAGCCTGATACTTTTTAAGTGTTGTATTATATTGGATGGGAGAACGTCTAGAGGAACTAGACCCTCACATTTGAGGCCACAGATCTGAAATGGGAGGCCATGCACTCTGGAGGTGGACAGATAGAAGCAAGCCACCTTCTTTTGCCACATCTATCTTGGTATGTTTGGTCTTAAGTATCCAGTCTGCTCCATTCCTCTCCATCTGGACAGCGGAGGGCTGCCTTCTAGCTAGTGTCCCACGCTGCACTACGTAACAGCCCTTTCTGGGTGGAAGTGCGCCATCACTGTCATGAGATCTACAGGCACAGAATCTGGGGACTGTGGCTTCATAGCCACCTTCATGCATCTCCATTTGTGACCTGCATGGGCCTGTGTCCTGTTCCATGGATGATTTTTCTGCTTCTGTCTGGTTTGTGGGGCCGTCAGCACATGCTGCTTGAGCCCTTGGGCTGTGTCTGTGGTGTGGGCTATGAGATGCTTGTCAACAAGGAGCTGGGGAGTGGACCAGGAGGGAGGTAGGATGCAGGTGATGCTGGGTGTGGTTTATTTATGTAGTTTAGTATTATTTTATAATGGTCTTGGGGAAAAATAAATGCCAACAGTCTTACATCAGCCAGGCAATTAAAAACCAATACAAATGCAAACAAAGCCAGAGTGAAATCCCAGAGCCTGGAAACTGCTGGGTGTGGGCTTTGTGGACCGTGGGCCAGCTGGCGATGGCACTGAGCATCACTACTCCTGGAACGTAGTCCAGTGCTGAGCAGATGGGTTTCCAGTGGACCTAGGACAGCGTGGGACTGTTGGCTCCATGCTGGAGAAGTTTGTGCTACCTGGTCTCGGGTCTATGTCCTTCCAACAGGGTCAGATTGAAGATTCCCACTTTTCAGTACCATACTGGACTTTCTTCAGCTTCCGGCTCATGGTGAACCAGATGATAGAACTCCAAGTAGATTTGCCCTGCTCATTGTTGGTCTCAAAGGTAGCCAGAGCTCCTGTCTGCATCCTGCCCACTGCTGAGGACCTGGGATTGGGACACCTGGGACCCTAAGGGAAGTATTGGCTGGCAGGAACTTAATAGTCACCCTTCTGCATACTTAAAAGATTGCCCCCCCCATTCTAATCTGGTTCTTCAGTTTATTTTTATTATGTGTACATGTGTGTGCACCAGGGCACACATGTGGAGGTCAGAGGATAACTCTTGAATGCTGATCCTTATGTTACCTTGCTTGCCAGGCTAGCTGGCCTGCAAGCCTCTGGGGATTCTCCTGTCCCCACATTCCCCAGGTTCATCTCCCTGTGGGAGTGCTGGATTACTGATGCACAGTACCCTGGCAGCTTTATGTGGGTTCTAAGGATCTGAACCCAGTCCTCACACTTTGAGGGCAAACATGTTTACCTTCTGAGCCATCTCCCTGCCCTCATTACTCTACTTAAAGGTCCAGTCTCAGGCACGTGTAAAATGTCTGCTCCGCCCCTTGGGCTTCTGTCTTTCCCCCCCTTGTCTTCCCCCCCAAACTTCTTTGTCATTTTCTGTATCATGAAGTTTTCAATTAAAAAAACCATGGTTATTAGATTTATTTTATACTGTTTTAACAAATATTCTTTTGTAACATTTATTTTAGCTGGTAGGTCTTTCTGTTTCTTCTATTTGGAACATTAAAAGGGTCTATATAGGTTTTTCATGGCCCTGTAGATATTTTGTTCCATTTAGTATGTAGGATTTGAACTAGCAGTTCACTTCCCATTTTCCCTTTACCCCCTCTTCTGTCTTAGCTGCGCTGGCTTTAGGAGTTGTCAGGGGCCTGCATGGAGGTCCAGGAGCTGGGAGATGGCATCTGCAGTGGGGTTACACCAGCCAAGGGTTAGGTGTCAGGAGCACACAAAGCACTCCTGCAAGTCAGTGAAAGATGACCTCAGGAGGAAAGGGGTCGAAAGGCTGAGCAAGCAGTTCATACAGACAGATATGGAGACCCAGAAAACCAACCAAGAGTCGTGCTAAAACAGCCATTACGTCCTTTGGCATGGTCGGTGAGCAGTCCTGGTAGTCTGTGTGTGGGCAGAGCGGAGGAAGCTATGCTGATGCTAACATAATCAGTGCATCACAGCAAGCGCATGCCCTACGGTCCAGAATATCCACTTCTGGGGCATTTCTGCCGCATCCTCCCAGAGTCTACAGCAGGTGTGTGGCGGGGTGCTCCCCCCAGAGTGACTGGGTGGATGGGAGAGGGTGTGCAAGGGCAATATAGAGGATGACACCGAGGTGTGCTGTGAAGTACAACACTTTCACGCTGCATACAGTAAAAGCCTTGGAAACAGCTGAGAGGAAAAGGTGAGAGACAGATGTGACAGACAGAACACAGGCCCATCAGAGGCAGTGCTGAGACTGTAGAAGGGACAAAGCAAGGATAACTTAGTCTGGTGAAAGGAATGCAAAGACCAAACAAATGTGTGGAAGGGGGAGCCTCTTGGGGCTGGAGAAATGGCTCACTGGGTAAGCACTGTGCTTAGATCCCAGCACTCACATAAAAAGCTAGGCATGCTGCACACAGGCCTGTAACCCCAGTGCTGTGCTGGGTGGAGACAGAAAGATTGTTAGGGTTTATGGGCTGTGTACAGACAGCTGTCCATGTGGGCTCACATGCACTTGCCTGTGAGTACAGCCCCCTGCCCCTGCTCATCTGGAAGGTGACTAGCATTTGGGACACACATTCCTTCTGACCTCTGTGCTAGGAGATCATGGGATTGGCGTTGGTGGTCTGTCTGCTCCTGAATCACTGTTCAGTTTGGCAGGAGTTGCATCTATGGTGAATGGAAGAGCTGGCAGTGTTTACAGGCACAACACAGTTACAGTGTTTCTCAGATACCCCCCCCCCCTTTTTTTTTGTCTGCACCTAGGGTGGAGTTAGTTTCCATCTGTAGTCTGAAAGCCAACAACAGCAGCAGGGCTGGCATTAACCTCTGGGTAGGAGCAAACTCCTGGGAAAAGCCTTTGTCGTGTTCACGAGTAAACAGATTGCTGGCACTAATGGGAGCTTGTGGGGCTTTTGCGGACCCAGTTTCTCTCGAGATGTTACCAAACAGGAGGCAATAAAATGGATGGTAGCTTCAAGATGGAAGTGATGCTTTAAACCCGCATAGACACCCAGATCTTTGTTTTGTTGGTCCCAAGCCCTAACTTTTAATGAGAAATAAGTTACAAATAAGAAACACTCATTTCGTTGGGTAGCCACTGAGTTTTGACAGCGCACTGCCACTGGTTGTAAGACTCAGGTACCTAAAACATTCCTTGGTGATCTTTGTAGTCAGCACACCCCCCCTTCCCAACATGGTGCCCTGTTTCTGGTGCTGTGGTTCTACTTTTTGTCCTGTGGATTAGGTTTTTACAGAATTTTGTAATAAATTGAGTATTGTCTGTCCCATGCCTAGGTCATGGTCAGCTTGACAAGACTGAGAATCACATGGCATGCCTTATGGCTGTGCAAGTGTTTTCAGAAGAGTTTAACTGAGGTAAAAAGGACAACCCTGAATGACAGTGGGACCATACCGTGGACCAGAGTTCCAGGCTGAATAAGAAGGAGAAAGGGGCTAAGCACAAATGTTCATCTCTCTATTTCCTGACAGGATGCGTCTTGCTCCCACCAGCATGCCTTTACCCCATGGGCTGTGAGTCAAGTGTTCCCTAAGTTGCTTTTGTTCAGTATTTTATCCCAGCAAAGAGAGTAGCAGTGTTCAGAAGTCCTGAGTTTAAGTCCCAGACAGTTACTTTGTAAACCTTGGCCCTACATTGTTTATCTTTGGGTCAGGTTCCTATCTGTCAAGTGAGGATGGCAGTCAGTATTAACCTTTCCTTCTTCCTTTACACTGGTGCTGCATTGAGTTCTAGAAGCCCTGTCCCTGAGTTTGCTCAGTAGGCAAGACTCCCTGCTACCTTTTAAGTCCGACTGTGTCCTAGAAGGTTACCGCTGTCCCTCCTCCATTACCTAAGCCAGACTCCCTGGTGCCAGGATCTTTGGGTCCCCAGGTCTCCTCCAAGGAGGACTTTAAATAATAGAGATAAAAACATCCAGGAAAGTATCAAATGCAATGATGGGCCGTCCAGATGGCCTGAAAGATAACAGGCTGAGCAGAGAGAGGAATATGTCTGGGAGGGGTTCCCAGGGGCCCTGGGGTCTCGTGTCCATGCTATTATGACAATAGATCTTTTGTGGGGAGTACTTCCAAGTGGGGCTACTGGTCACCATGGGCAAGTGGTAGGTAGCCTCAGGACATGCTCACACAGACGTATTACTCTTAAGGCCCCAGGAACAAGCCTGGTATGTAGATAACCTTAAACTCTATCTGGTCAGACACATGAATACTTTACATACTAAGTGCTTGTATATGGGATATGGTAATGTAACACACACACACACAGAGACAGAGAAAAACGAAGAGAGACAGAGATAAGTGCTTGTATATGGGATATGGTAATATAACACACACACACACACATACACACACACACAGAAAAACGAAGAGAGACAGAGACAGAGAGACAGAGCACTCATCCTGGCATTCAGATAAAATGTTCCTGTGTAGTAGGCCAGAGAAATACAACTCCCACCCCCGTGGCACTCACATGCTGGATCAGGCTGCAGCCCATCCTTCCCAGGGCTGTGGAGGTTCTAATCCCACCCCAGCTTCCATCCGTCCAGTAGCTTAGCTTCTGATACTGCAGAGCAGCATTGTGTTGCCCTCTGCTGGCCAGTAGAAGTCACTACTTGTCTCACAAGTTTTGATCCCCTTTCTGGCAATCTGACAGAGTCGACCGATATGGAGGTACAGCGGCAGATAAGGAACTATTTCCCCTTCATTGCGTTCATGCTTGTCACTCCTCCCTTGCTTGTAAGTACTCAGATTTAGGAATAGGAGCATGTTAATGTGAGGCCCTGAGTTTACCCCCAGAACCTGTGTGTGTGTGTGTACGTGTGTACGTGTGTACGTGTGTGTGTGTGTGTGTGTGTGTACGTGTGTGTGTGTGTGTGTGTGAAAATGCGAGGTATGTAGTACAAACACCAGGGCTCACTGGCCAGCCAATCTGTCCTAATTGCTTAGCTCCAGGCTCACGAGAGACAGTCTCTAAGGAGGTGGACAGCGTTCTGCCCTCTGCCCTTCATGTGAGCCCCCCCACATGCACATACATGCAAGAAGCTGGGGCCAAGTAAGTCAAACCATGTTGTCACTTCAGGCATCTCCCATCTCCCCTCTATGGCACCCCCCAGCCATCCACTGTTACTTCTGGTCCAGGACAATTCTTCTCGGTCACCTTTTCCTCTGCAGGCACAGAGGGACCACTTCTGAGCTCCGGGAGGGAGCATCAGGGCTTGGAAGGAACTGGGCACACGTTTCAGAAACCGTCTTGTTCAGGCCACAAGGCCAGCATGGAGAACTGCACTGGTGCCTATGAGTGCTGTGTTTTGAAGAACAGCTGCAGACTCCACAGTAGTCTTCCCATGAAGAGCCAGAGTCGGTCTATTACCCTTCTCTGGGTCACAGGCTTGTGACTGTTTTGATTCATGGAGAAATGTGAAGTGATGTCATGTGACTGGGCCACAAAAGGTCATTGCTGGGACACCAAGTCACCCCTGAGCCAGCCAGTAGTATAATACTAGGATGTTGGCAAGACCGGCCTCAGAAGATCTCAACCTCAACCATGCTTTCCTGCCCAGGAGCGAGAATGTCACTGTGGAAGTGGGTCCCACCCAGTCTTTTCAAACCCAGCTCAATTGGCCCTCAGGCAGGGGCACACCCATCCTATTGCCTCTGTCTAATTCCTGACCATCTATGACGATGACTAAATGTTAGTGCTTCTAAGTTTTGGGGTACAGTGTAGGGCAGCAATCGTGATTGGTTATCAAGCTGATGTAAGACACTAGGCCTGGAACCATAGGCCACTTGAAGATATCTGCTGTTCTGGAGGTGGTGTCACCCCTGGCTAACCATCCCTGAGCTGAAGCATAGCCTTCTGGGTAATTCCTTGTCTCATTCTTGGGATGTCAGGCTGCACAAGCCAAGCATATGCTGATGTGAAAGCACAATTTTGTGCAACAGCCATGACCTCTGAAGACTCTTCCAGGTCAGAGTGACACACTGGCAGAAAATGTCCAGAGACAACTCAGGACAGATGCAGCTCTGGTCAAGGCTTTCTGCATTGATGGGTAGGCCTGTGCAGCTCTGTTTCCTATGCTAGGCCCTCTAGTGTTGCTCAACTTCAGAGTTTGACTGGTCTGCAGCACAGTTGCCCTGGGCATGCAGTGCACCCAGCAGCCAGCAGGGGTCGCTGGCACTCTGTTTGTGCATCTGGAACAGCATAGTCTAAAAAGGCAGACTTGGTTTACTGCCCAAGAGTTAAGGCCTGCTCAGATCTGAATGCCTACTCTGTGGAGGAGTCCTAGTACATGACACTGCCATGAACATTACCAATCAGGCCCTTAATCTTCAACAGCTCCTAGAGGAACGCATGCATCCTTTCACTGTGATAACCATAACAGAAATCTAAGATCACCAGCAAGCATTTGCATTTACTGCCTGCCCTGCCACAAAGCAAAGAGTGGCAGGTGGAATGAAGGTACCCGAGTGGGGTGTCCAGACCGCTCCAGGTCTGGCCAGCGTCTCTGTCCATCAAAGACGCCCCTCCTGTAGCCTCGAGGAGCAGGGAATCGGGGGAGTGGCTCCAGCAACAGGAGGCCGGACACTTGCCCAGGAGTCCTGCTTAAGGTTGTGGCTGGAGGTGGGAGAGATGGCTCAGTGGTTAAGAGGGTGTACTGCTTGCTCATTCAGAGGACCCAAATTCAATTCCCAGCGCCCTCATTAGGTAACTGTAGGTGTAGCTCTAGGTCAGAGCCTCTGTGGTACCTGCACTCACGAGCACGTATTGCACAGAATTAAAAATAATTTTTAAAACTTTTTATTTAATTTCAATTGATTTCTTTGTGAATCTCACATCATCACAACCCCACTCATCTCCTCATCCCTTCCTCCCTGCCCTCTGCCCTTGCAACCTCCCCCACAAAAGAGAAAAGAAAAAACAAATCGTGGAGTCTGTAGTATGCCCCTTGTCCACACTTTTATTTGCAAATGTTCATTGCAATGAGTGATTGCAGAACTATTGGTCTGGTTCAAGGCCTCTGACTTCTGCTACACTGTCAATAATGGCTCCTCATGGGGACTCCTCTCAAGTGGTGGGGCCAGTTCTCCCACGCTCATGTCCTCAGGGCTGACTTATCTGCACCCTTGTCACCAGGGTTGGTTCTACTGTGCTGCTCAGGTGAGGTGCAGGGCCTGCTCTCCCAAGTACTGGAGCCAGTGAGGGGCAGGCCAGCTCTCCCACTCATATGACCCCAGAGCCAGCTCTTCTGCCTGCTGCAGGTGGCAAGGGGTGAGGGCATGAGGGCACCTCTTCCTTGACCATGCCAACAGATGAATGGCAGGACCTGCTCTCCTGTGCACATGCTCTGGGGATGGCTTACCTGAAACCCTCCCCAACCAGGTCCAGTTCTACTGTGCTTCCTGAGTGAGGGCTGGGCCTCGTTCTCCCTAGTAGCTGCATCTGGCAAAGGGAGGTGCCAGCTCTCCTTGTCTCATGCCCTCGGGGCCAGCCCCTTCACAATGCCTAGACAAGGGGTGGGGCCAGCTCTGCACAGCCCTCTGATGTCAACATGGGTGCAGGCTAGGGATGTCCTCCTAGCCTTTGGTGGTAACAACCCCTTTGTTGCAGGGTGGTGGACCCCAACGTGACTCTTGGTGCCAGCACAGGTGTCTTAGGGTTTATATTCCTGCATAAAGCATCATGACCAAGAAGCAAGTTGAGGAGGAAAGGATTTATTCAACTTACACTTCCACACTGCTGTTCATCACCAAAGGAAGTCAGGACAGGAACTCACACAGGGCAGGAACTTGGAGGCAGGAGCTGATGCAGAGGCCATGGAGGGGTGCTGCTTACTGGATTGCTTCCCCTGACTTGCTCAGCTTGCTTTCTTATAGAACCCAGGACTGCCAGCCCAGGGATGGCACCACCCACAATAGGCTAGGCCCTCCCTCCTTGATCACTAGTTGAGAAAATGCCTTACAGCTGAATGTCACGGAGGCATTTCCTCAAGGGAGGCTCCTTTCTCTATGATAAATCCAGCTTGTGTCAAGTTGGCACACAAAAGCACACAGTACAACAGGCCAGGACCCCATCATGGTTCCAGGCGGCATCACCAACTACTCACATCTGGTTGTTTTCACTACCCTCAAGTCTCCAGTTCTGTCTCTCTTCATTGTGCCCACATCCTTCTGTTTCTCTTTCTCTTCCAACCCTCCACTACTGACTTGCTTCTCTTGGTGGTATCTAGGGTCTCTGAGTGTCTGGAGTCGTCTCAGGAGTGCTGTGCCCTATGTGGCACTGGGCTGGAGTCATCTTAGGCGTGGTCTCAATTTTTTAAAATCTTAAAAAAAAAAGCTGTCATCAGAGTTTATAGTCTGATCCAAGATCCTCCCTGTGCAGAGGGCACAGCCACAGCTTAAGCGTAGCTTTTGCTGTAGTTATCAAGATGTCTTGTCCTGCTTGTTACAACATACTGGTGCAGTTTTTAAAAACTGACTTTTGAAGCAGTTGATAGGACGAGTGGCCAAACCAAAGGGCTTTTCGCTGATCCTGACAGCGGTTGGTACATGCTAAACAAGGAGTAGCTGAGGTCTCAGCTGCCCCCCCTGCCCCAGCTCATCTGCAGCAAGAGGTACAGCTAGGGCCACTGCCTCTTCCCTTAGGAAGAGTCCTGACCTCAAGCTGAGGAGAGCCAGATGTGGAGGGTAGCCAGGAATGTCTCAGGAATGATGCTCAGAATCATCAGAGGGGCCCTGCCTTTGTGCCTTTGTCTGCAGGGAACACTTTTGACCAGGGACAACTTCTCCCAAACCTCCGGGCTGGTGGTCCTGGGTGCTCTACAAAAGTAGGCTGAACAAGCAGCAGGAAGTAATTCAGTAAGCGGCACCTCCAACTGTCTGTCCAGACTTCCCTCAGCAATTGACAGTGATGTGGAATTGTAAGCTAAAACGAACCCCTTCCTCACCAAGTTGCTTTTCATCGTGTATTTTTCACGGCATCAGAAACCCTATCTGAGACCGGAGCAGGACCTGAGTTCAGGTCCCAGCACCAATACAAAAATCTGGGTGTGGTGGGATATACCTGTAATCCCGGCATTGAGGACATAGAGATCCCTGGAACTCACTGGCCAGACAGCCCAGCTCATTGACAACTCCCAGGTCCCAAGAGGAGATTCAATCTCAAAAACCAAGGTGAATGGTTCCTGTGGAATGACAGACAGGTTTGATTCGTGCCCCTCACCACTGGAATGCATATGTGTACTGAGGCATCTGCATACATGTGTGTCTGCGTGGGTTCATACCCACTCTGACACAGTTACTGTGGACCTCAGTGGGCTTCTGTGGGTGCCGTTTATATATCTTATTATTTCCTGTTTTAGGAATTAAGACAGAAAGGTTAACGATCATTGTTTATAATTTATTTAGAAGAGCTATAATAAATGCGTGTGAACACAAATAATGTTTTTATGACTAACCTATATTTTCCAACACACAAAATACCGGTAGCGGAAGTGTGGCTGCACCCCTATGGCAAGAGACAGCTGGGCTTCCATTTCTGCAGCCAAAGTTTGCCACTGTCACATGGTCCTGTAACAGTACACTGAGGGTTCAAACTTTTTTTGTCAGAGAGGGAAAGAGAGAGAAAGAGAGACAGACAGAAAGAGACAGAGAGACAGAAACAGACAGAGACAGAGAAAAACTGAGACAGACAGAGAAGGTATGGGTTTTGTGGACTTCCTGGAAAGGTCTGTAGACTCTTAGAGTCCCACAGTGTGGGTTTCGGGAACTTCTGCCTTGCGTGCAAGCTGGGTAGATTCTTTTATTTAATATGTTTTCAGTACCTTTTGTTTCTTTTTGGTTCATCGCCATGTAGCACTGGCTGGCCTGGAACTCACGGAGACTTGCCTCTCCCTCCCAAGTGCTGGGATTAAAGATGTGAGCTACCATGCCTGACTTTTACTAGATTTTTTATTTATTTCACAGATGGTGGTGACATGTAATGTTGTACATGGGAAGGTCTAAGGACAACTTGTGGGACTCAGTTCTCAGTTTTCACCTCGGGGTTCCTGGGGATTGAACTCAGGTCATTAGACCTCGAAGAAGTGACTTTTACCAAAAGAGTCACTTGACTGGCCCATGATGGGTTCTGACACTGCCCAGGCTTACAAGTGAGGAATAAAGTAGTAGTTAAGGTAACTTGCCCAAGGTCACTGAGCTGAGCGTCTAAGGCAGAATGGGAAGAGTCACCGAGAAAGGCCTCCATTTGGAATCCACAGCTCAGCCCAGAGCCTTGGAGAGAGGTCAGAATTGTACTTAGCCCCAAATCCTAGGCCTGGGCAGTGCTGTGGAATCTGGGTCTGCAGTGAGGGGCGGGGGACTTAGGAGGGACCCAGGGATCAGTTAGTCACCAAGTGGTCCCTGTGACAGGACTGGAGATGGCAGCTGGTGGCGGAAGCAGCCTCGGGCTGGAAAATCAATAGGTGATCAGCGGTCCAGGGGCATGCTGTTCATCAGGTGTGGAGGGGAGACAGGGCAGGGCAGGGGGGGCCTGGGAGGAAATATCACTGACCCCCAGCAGGATTGATCAAACAGCCAGACACCCAAGGCCAAACTCACTAATAAAGTGAGACATTCAGCTCAGCGCAGCGGCTGCTGGCTGAAGGTCTTAAAAAAACCGCTTAGCTGGGGAGTTCCTTGCTAAACTGTCTTTGTTTCTGGAGGCAACTGGGAGGAAGGGGGTGTGGGGGGAGGGCTGGCTCAGCCACTGCTTGCCTGGCCCCTCTCAGTGTGACAGTCTTGGAAAGCGAGGCAAACGGAGCACAAGCGGCATGGGCGTGTGGGGGTCCCCAAGTTAAAGCATGAGACTTACATGTGTGCTTTTATGTATGCATGCATGATGCCACATGTGCAAATGTGTCTGTGTATGTCTGCACATGTGCTAATAGAGCAGATGGCATTTGTACATGGCACAAATGCACAGCCATACATACCTATGCTGCAGCACACTCGTGTACACAACTGTGCTCAGGCGTGTGTGAGTTTGTTTACCTGCTACCATGCCACACTTGCCTCTGAGAGAGGAGCGTTGGCTTCTGGGGTGTTCTTCATGTTCTCAAGCTGACCTCCCTACTTCCTCTGGTCATGGTCCCAGGGGTGCAGCATGGATTTGAGAGTCTAGCTAATTACAGCTTGGGAGGATGGATGGAGAAGTGGGGACCTGGGAAGTACATCTAAAAGGCCACGCTGTTCCCTAGAGAGAAATGAGGTGCACTTGGGAGGGAGGGAGGAAGGAGAGGAAGTGAGAGGCCTGCATGGTGGGGTGAAAGAATCCTTTTGTGAGTACGTGCATATCACACATGTGTGTGCACATGATAAGAGAGAGAGAACATGCTTTGGACAAGGACAAGAGAGAGAGGGAGGGAGGGAGGGAGGGAGGGAGGGAGAGGGAGAGGGAGAGGGAGAGGGAGAGGCCTGGATAGTCATGGGATACTGAGATGTTAAGATGTGATAGGTAATGAACTTACCATCCTTTGATATTCTTGGAAGGATCCAGTAAAGGGCAGAGCCGTTTCTGGAAATTTCCTGCTTGTTGGACTGGGTTTTGCCGAATGTTCCACTGTACGTTGGCCATGGGCTGTTGGCACATTAACTTTGTTTTGATTGAATGATAGAATTATTTACATTAAGAGCTAAGTTTCTTATATAAAATGGAATGTAAAATGGCCTGGAGACACCTGCCTGTAATCCCAGCACCTGGAAGACAGAGATGGGAAGATCACAAGTTCAATACCATCCTTGGCTACATAGTGAATTGAAACCAGCCTGGGATACCTGAGGTGCCCCGTCTCAATTTATATATTTTTCTTATGGAATCTATCTGTGTGTGAAAGATTTTTGCAAAGGGTCTCCCATGTGTCATCTTCCCTAATCCTAAATATTGCTACAATTTATATCCATTTTTTATTGTGGATAATGTCATTGGAACTCAGAGCTTTAATCACTTGCAAAGTCGAGTGACCAGTCAGAGACAGGACTTGAGCTCAGCCGTCTGACCTCCAGATCCAGGACTTTCCTGTCTTTCCAGAGCCTTGCAGGTTTTGCAGGGCAGGTACATACCATGGCTTAGGCCACAGCTGTGTCTTGGGAGGCCTCTCTCACCACTGTGCCTCTCCCTGGTGTCTGGCAGAGTGTTCAGCTTACACCCATTCTGACCCTTCACTCATCAATGGTCTGTGCTTATCTCAGAAGCTTGACTGAGCTCGGTGTGCATTACTGGGTGCCGAGGGTCACCGGATCCGTGGGAAAGGGCTGGGAGGACCTGCAAGCTCTGGGAGCTGACTTCAGGGTGTGTAACTCTTAAATCCTGGGGGTTTTATAAAAGCATGGAGCAGACTCATTGAAGATCTGAACCAATAAAGAAAATAAAAGTATATTTTCTTCACATGTGGTCCATGGACCACCTGGGTCAGTATTACCAGAAGCCCGCAGACATGCCGAACTCTGGCCTGCTCTGCTGAACCGTACTCTTTGAGGCTGGGCCCAAGGACTCTGCATCTAATAATGTCTGGAGTAATTCCTTCCCACATTCTAACCGGTGCCTTTGCACCTGCTGTTTTACAGGCCTGGCATGCTTGCTCTCCCTCTGGAACTTTATATAGTTCACATTTATTTTCCTTTACGTCTGTGTTCTGATGTCGCTTCCTGCCACCTTGCCTAAAACAAAACCCCTTTTACTTCCACCCCCCCCACCCCTCGCTCTGCCTTACTTTATGCCTTACTTTTACTACATGGAACTAACTAGACAGGTGAGTATTGATACACAGTATTGGATACTACGCTGTATTTGATAAATGGAGTATGGTATACACTATGTGACTAACCAGTATCACAGACCGCCCAATCCATACTGCCATTATGCTTTTGTTTGCTCCCTTTGGCCCTTAGCAGAGTTTATCTTTGGGGGCAGGGCTTGCCTGTCTTGTTCACTGCTGTACTTCAGTGGCCAGAACCTGGCCTGGAGAGGCTGCTGTGGGGGAGGGGATAGTTCTTATTAAGTGTCCAGTGCATTCTGTGTGTGTGCTGAGGACTGTGACCAGAGCCTTAGTGTAGCATTAATGTGGAAACGAGTCATGAGCTCACTGATGTGGCAAGTCACGTGGTCACCGATGTGGCAGCCCCTTCCCACCCAGAGAACTAATGAAACTCTCATGGGGTGCCCAGCCAGGCCTCTGAGATACAGCAGGTGGACCAGCAGCTATGGCAGAGTGGACATATTTGGGGCTTCTTAGATGCCAGGCACTGATGAGAGCTAATAGACTCACACGGAAGCCAGCTGCTCCTTGGTCTATTCTCACTCTCAGTCGGTCAGGTTCAAGTTTGGTCAACTCCTTGTCTGGCCAGTGAGTAATCAGATCCTCCCTCTGGGGAACTAGATGAGAGACCTAGAGGTCAACAGGTTGATGGCCCTTGCATAGAAAGTAGACTGCAAACAGGCTCCTGAGGTCCTGGAATGTGGATCTCTTTTGCCCTTGAAAAAGCAGTGGGCGTGGCACAGTGGAGGCCCACGGGCAAGCCTTTGGGTTAGAACAACACCATTTGTGTAGCCAGTGAGCCTGAGGGACATTCTCATTCTTTGGACATCATACATGAGAAGACAGGGAGGGAAGCGTAGGGGTGAGTGCCAAAGTGACGGGCAGGGCCTCTTGTGCTTTGTTAGCTGGCTTTAACACAGGCTATTGATCCGTGAGCTAGCCTGGAGCTCTCTCCTCAATTGGTAACAGCTTAGTCAAAACAGGAAGGCAAGGGCGACCCAGAAAGGAGAAAGGGCTGAAAAAGGGAAAGAGGCATTAGGTGGGAGTCTATGTGCAAGACTCTAATCCTGAGGGAAGAGGGGAGACTAGGTGAGAGTTCATAGCACAGATGGTCAAGTTGGGTGTGGTGATCCTCTTTCTAGGCAAGGAAGTTGGTCCATGGAATGGCTCGAAACCTTGCTGCAGTCAAAGGTAGAGCTAAGAGAGCACAAGTCTACTCTGAGCGCATTCCCTTCCTGGTACTGCTCCCGGGAGCTCAAGAAGAGTCCATGGCGAGGCGCTTATACCTTCGGCTGGCATTTGACAAATGCCCGCATGCCACTTTGGTAGAAAAGCTGGAGCAGTACCCACTGGCACGGGAGCAGGCAGGCCATGCCAGCACTGAGGGGACAGAATGGACTTGACATTCTGTGAGGAATGGGGGCAGCCCCCAGGCTATTCTGTTGCCAGAACATAACATATAGGGTCCGGGTGGTGTTTACTTGAATGACAGGGTCCTCAAAGACACGCCCACTTAGCACATGTGATTGTGGGGCCCAGAAGAAGGCTCAGTTGGTAAAGTGCTTTCTTTGCCAGTGTGAAAACCTGAACTTAGATACCCCCCAGAACCCATGTTCAAAACATGCTGGGCACGATGCCCAGGGGGTGTGAGAACACAGACTAGTAGATCCCTGTGACTTACTGGCCAGCTGGTCTAGCCTACTTCGTGAGCTCCAGGCCAAAGGGAAACTTTGCTTCCAAAAAAATAGGTAGGTGGCTCCTGAGGAAGTTTGAAGTTGACCTCTAACCTCTACACACAAAAGCACATACCTGTACCTGCAAGGACATGAACATGTGAATACATACACACACAGAGAGCAGAACTTGGGGCTATGATCCCTATTTGGAAAAAGGCTCTTTGAGGTGTCGTTAAACTGAGGAGCTCAAATGGAGCCATGGGGTGAGCAGAGTGGTCCTAGATCCAGCGTGGCTTCTGTAGGAAGAAGATGAAGCTACAGGGGCGGGGCACTGAGGAGCAGGTGATGCAGGGATGGACGCGGAGAGCAGAGAGTACAGTTACCAGCCTGGACACCATGAGGACCAGCCACTCAGAGAGAGCAGAGAGTTGATCCCTCCTTAGGCGCTTCAGCGCTCCGTCCTGCTGGCACCTCAATTTGGTACAGGACTGGATGGGAAGATGTGCCACCTATTTTATGGTACCAAGTTTGTAGTGATTCATTATAACAGCCCTGGAAACCCAAACTGGGCAGATGGGCAGGAGCCTGTACCTGGAACATCAAGAGTTGTTGTGCAAGTAGAATTCACCTCCCTCAGCCTCCCTGGGGGGAGTGTAGGACACTGAAAGGCCTCTCACAGCAGGAGGTTAAGAGTAAACTGGGGCATATGGGAAGGAACAAGCAACCTCGCTGTTATGGCCAAAAGGGACTTTAAGCAGCCTGTGATCTCTGACTTCCGATGGTCCAGCCTCAGAGGGTGCACATCTGTACCCAGTCAGCAGAAACTGTACATTAAAGTTTGAACTTGGTTACTCCCTAGGGATACCTCAGCTTGCAGGCAAGCCTGTGATCCTGAGGGGAGGACCTGAGGCTTTACAGTGTGCTGTGGCTAACCTCCAGTGTTCAGTCACTGAGACACAAGCCAGGTAGGTTTGAGGTAAGCTATTTTCCAGCTATGCTGGCTTTATTGGGATATAACACTGCTTGTTGTAAGATGAACATCTATAGTTGAACTTTAGAACCTTATGAACCTTCATTCAGCTCTGAAAAATCTGCACGGATGCAAAGAAGAGTTAGAGGAGGGGCTGGAGAGAGGTCTCAGCAGTGGAAGCACTTGCTGCCCTTCCAGAGGACCTGGTTCCAAGCACCCACATTGGATGACTCAAAGTACCTGTAGTTCTAGCTTCGGAGGATCTGATATTCTCTCTGACTTCTGAGGACATTCTTATACACGTGCACATGCACGCACGTGCGCGCGCGCGCACACACACACACAAATAAATAAATAAATAAATAAATAAATAAATAAATAAATAAATAAAAGACAAAATTTCAAAAGAGGCAAAGATTCAGAAAGACAAAAGACCTAAGGTTATTCCCTGCGGTGCCATCTAGAGCCTGATAGAAATTGACTGTCACTGGGAGGAAGTGACTGTGGAGGAGAGAGATGATGAGGGACTGGGGCTGACAGAGGGGCAGAGGCATCTCCTGTGCTCTGGGGACCACAGCAGTAGAATTTCTGTCTCGGATGAACCTCAAAGACCACCCCACATCACCCCGCTCCAGTGTTCTGCTGATACAGTCTTTTCCGTTATGTTGCCTTGGACGTGATGCTCACCAAGGCACAGCATCCCTCAGGAAGCCAGTGTTTCCTCAGCCAAGAACCCACTGTTCTGAAATCGTTAAAATCAGTGTCATATTCTCTTCCAGTTTCTGTGCCAAGAGCTGGTGTGGACAGAATCCATCACACAACCGTGTGGTGACCGTAACTGATTATCCAGTTGGAATGAAGCAAACTTAGGGTTTTTTTTTTTTCCGTTTTGTATCTTTCATATTGGCAATGAATCTCAGTGTGGTTCTGGGGGAATGGCACACTTATGTGTTTATTAAGGAAGCACAAATTGGTACAGCCCTGGAGGAGAGCAATTTGGAAGTGACACAAGATACACAATGTGTGTGGTCATTTAGGGCTTTTTACAACTCAGGTGGACAAGGCACTTATGTTTTTGTTTCTCTGTAATTGAATTTGATTTCTGTCTCAGTGTTTCCTCTCCCCTCTCAAAGACACACAGCCTCTTCCAGAAGGCAGAATTCACCTAACCCAAGACCTGCTTGGCCCACGAGGGGATCCTCAGTCAAGTAAAATATTTCTCTCCTTCTTCTTCTTGATGGGAGGGAGTGCTGTGTTTGGGAGTGCTCCATGCTTAAGTGGGGAGTATTTGCTAGGTCATGACTCCTCGCATGCACGGTGGTACTGATGAAGGTATCTGTGGGTCAGCACTGAATTTGCCAGGATGCTTGTTCAGCAAAACCCTTTTTTATGCCAG
This sequence comes from Grammomys surdaster, assembly GCF_004785775.1. Lineage (NCBI taxonomy): Eukaryota > Metazoa > Chordata > Mammalia > Rodentia > Muridae > Grammomys > Grammomys surdaster. The sequence continues at coordinate 416,685 of NW_021620408.1, read as the reverse complement.
TTCTTGGATCGTTTTCTAATACACAGACCCATTCAGCTCCTGGTTAGTGTTGTTACTCTGGGGCTGTCCCAGGCTGGCCCTCTATATCTGTCATGTCCATCAGGACCAAAGATAGGAAAGGAGACTCAGGTTACCCTACTTTTAGATACCCCCAAATTATCTGAGATACCACTCCACCACCTCGTATTTAGTTCAATTCCTGAACAAGCTGGTAAACGTAGGGAGACTTCAGTCAATTCGTTACTTTCCTCTAATCCTGACTCTTCTCTCTCTACCTTAGAGTGTTTTCTGTGTTTTAATTCCTGTGATGGTTTGCATATTGCATTAGGTTGTTTTTGTCAATTTGACGGTAACTAGAGTCAACCTGAGAAGAGGGAGTCTCAGCTGAAGAACTGCCTTCATCCGGTTGGCCTGTGGACATGTCTGGGAGGAATTGTTTTTGTTGACGATTGATATTGGAGGGCTGATCCCACTGTGGGCAGCACCGTCCCTCAGCCAGTGGGCCTAGGCTGTATAGAAAAGTGGACTGAGCAAGCCAGGGAGAACAGGCCAGTAAGTAACATTTTCCCATGGTTCCTGTTTCAGCTCCTTTCTCTAGATTTCTGCCTTGAGCTCCTGCCCAGGCTTCCCTAGATGATGGACTTTGACCTAGAAGCTAAAATAAACTCTTCCTCTCCCAGTGGCTTTTAGTCATAGCAGTCACAGCAATAGAAGGGTAACTATGACAACAGGTACACTCACCCGGCCCAAGGACATCTCACTAGGCCCTATCTTCCAAAGTCTTACCTCCTCCCAAAGTCCCCCACTGGGGACTTTAACACATGAGCTTTTTGTGGGACATTCACCAAAACCACACAGCACATGGTACCTAACCCATAGCACCATTAGACGAAAGTATTAGTTAGCTGCTGATTGCTATGACAAAATACAGCATAGAAACAATGTAGAACAGTGAAGATATATTTTCACTGTGGTTCCAGAAGGTTGACCCAGTGGTTGGTTGGTCCAAGCTTAGTCAGGACATCGTGGCTGTGGGATTTTGTGTGAAAGGTAGTTCCTATCCTGTGGCTGACAGGAAAAGGAGAGAGGGAAACAGAAAGGGGCCAGAACTTGATCCCCAAAACTTACTTCCCCCAACAGAGCCTCGCCTCCACTTTTTACCACCTCTCAATAACACTATCAAGTTAAGAGTCCATCAAGGTATTAATCCATTGATAAGGCCAGAAACCTGAGGATGCAATCATCTTCCTGAAGCAAGCCTGCAATAGACTAAGCGATGGGGGACATTTCGTATCAAAGCTATCACAATTTTAAATGAGGTATGGCATGAGTGCTTAGCGCTGTGCCTAACACCAAGTTCTGTGTGTGAGTCAGGCATTCCCTTACCTAGCAGTGTGCCAATATTTGCATGCATTATAGAAAGTTCTAGAAACAGTAGTACTATCTTACAGGAGTAAAGTTAGGTGTACAGAAGAGACCTACACATTTCATTTTATATATAGTCACTTTTTTTTTTTTGCAAAAGTACAAACGAGCACTTGTATGTGGAAATTAAACTCCCTAATTGTCTTATAAATCCTACCCCTTTAGAAGAAAATTATACATTTTGGGTGGAATGTGAAGCTTTGAGACATTTAGTGTAGAATCCAAGATATGACAGGTGCTCATCTGTCTCCTGTTCACTGCACATGTGTCTGAGGAACAGCTAATGGACTGGTGCTAGATGTCCCTGGTCCCTTAAACTGCTGGACCCAGTAGAGGGACACACCATTGTTGTGGTCCTCCAGCCCCCAGCACCTGCCCTGGTTGCCCAGGCAACAGCCTTTATTGAGTGGAGGCATCCCTAACCCAGCCCAGTGATTCGTCCTTGTCTAATTAGTATTACTCTTTGCATTTCCTCTCAGATGAGTAATGGGGGAGGGTAGGGGTAGGAGGGTGCAGAGCTGAGAAACAGTGATTTGTGGGGTGGGCAGCTCATCTTTGAAAGGACAACATTCATCTTTCTAGAAGCCCAAAACACCTCAGTGGAGACAGATTTGGCAGTTGCTGTGTGGATCCGTTTGCCCACTCTCACGGGGATCTGAAGTGCACTGACCTGGAATGTGTTTTCACGTAGGACTCAGGGAGCAAGAGCATATGCATAGTACATGCAGGGTGAGCAGAGCCCTTTGAGAGTCTGGTTGCAGAGGCATGAGCCTGTGGACATCTGTGGCTGTGTGTGCTCACTGTCTGTGGCTCCTAACACTCCACACGTTTCTATAACCTAGGTGTGTCTGCTTGCATGCCTATGACATGGCATGCACAGGACAGACAAGCAAGAAACACAATGTGTGTGTTAGGGATGGATACACAGCTGTGATGATGTGTCTCCCTGTGAGACAACATGTCTCTGCACAGTAAGCCCAGGCACTAGGCTTTTCTTTGCAAGCCTGGGAACCCATGCGCTTATGAAGCTGACTGAGCACAGTGGGATGTGAATCTGTTATAGAAATTAAAAAAAAAAACCAGATCCTAAAATCGAGGTGCTGCCTAAGCTAGAGACCACTGGGTTAAAGACATATAGAGTGAATACCACATGGGAAGTTTATACGTCATGTGACTTGGGTAGCTGGATAGCCTGCAAAGATATTGTCCCCTATGTCCACATCCATGCCTTTGAACATGACTTTGTCCTTTTTCCTAAAGGAAGGTGAAATCCACTTCCAGCTTATCACAAGAGTGCAGCTAAGACCAGTGAGCAGCCCTACCTGACCTGCAGTTCACCAGACACACGAAGGAGCCAGTGCCCTAAAGACTGTGAATAATAACTGTTGCTCGGAGTGCTGGGTCTGGGTTGATTCTGTGTGTGTATGTATGTGTCTCTGTGCATGTCTCTGTGTGTCTCTCTATGTGTGTGTATATGTACATATGTGTATATGTGTTTGTATCTGTATGTGTGTGTCTGTGTATATGTGTGTGTGTGTGTCTACTTGTGTCTGTGTGTCCAGGCTGGCCTTGAACACACAGAGATCTACATACTTCTGCCTCCCAAGTATGGGAATCAAAGTCGTGCATGCACCACCATATCCGCTCAGTTTTTTATGTGGGTGCTGTGGTCAAACCTGGGTCCTCGGGCTTGTGTGACCAGCACTTTCCTGGCTGAGCTGACTCCCAGTCCACTAGGCTGATTTTCATGTGCTGTTGTCATGACAGTGTGTGGGGGATAATAAACAAATCCAGAAGCTAGTCCAGCCCACACTTGGGAGAGAGTATCTGGGGTATGAATCTGAGGGACTCTGGTCAACAGGGCTGTCTTAGAGGCCTTCTAAGACTCTCTCTCTCTCTCTCTCTCTCTCTCTCTCTCTCTCTCTCTCTCTC
>NW_021620408.1:356586-413318 GCF_004785775.1 Grammomys surdaster | reverse complement strand
CTCTCTCTCTCTCTCTCTCTCTCTCTCTCTCTCTCTCTCTCTCTCTCTCTCTGTCTCATCCTCAGGCTGTATAATGTCAGCTTTGTTCATGGCTATAATGGCCAATCTTGGTCATCAACTTGATCACATCTGGTACAAACTTAAACGCTGGCAGTTGGCCACACCTGTGAGGGATTTTTTTTTGTTTTTTTTACATTGGATCATTTGAGGTGGGAAGACACACCCTAAATCTGAGCCACACCTCAGATAAAGGACATGGAAGAAGAAAGTTTTTGCTTTTGGCCTGCTTGACTTTACCTATGCTGGCAAGATCATCTATGCTGTGGCTGAAATATTTGTTTGCTGATATTAGAACTCACTTCTCTGGGATTCTGACATAGACTGAAGACCAACCTGTCTCTAGGAATCTTCCTGGACTCCAGCACCAGACTGGGATAGCTGAGACACCCAACTTCATGGATTGAAAAATTACCAGATTTATAGATATTTATTCTATCAGTTCTGTTCCTTTAGAGAACCCTGGCTTGTATGAAAGAGCAGGTTCTTGAAGGCTCTGAAGACCCAGGGGGGCCCTGTTCTCTGGGTCCTGATGCTGGAACCAAGCCAGGAACCTGGAGACAGGAATTGAAGGAAGGCGCACAGACAAATGCTGCTTACTGGCTTGCTCTCCCTGCTCATCCCAGCTGCCCAGGAGTGGTACTGCCCAGTGGACTGGGCCTGCTGACATCAATTTAAGTTCCCTCTTCCCAGGCACATCAAGTTGACAACCAGGATTAGCCATCACACCTGGATTTCCAGAGATGCCCTTCTACTTAGTGTGGAGTGGATGCTGAGCCCTCTGAGACCCATGGGGAGATGGATGCTGAGAGCCTCTTCTGCTTACAGTAGATAGGGAGAGTTGCCCTCCTTTGGGGCTCTGGTTCTCCTCTCCAGTGTGGATCCTTCCTTCATTGGAGAAAGTCTGGCTATCTCCTCTCTTCCCCCAGGATAAAATTTCACATCCCTTTGTCCATTGTCTATGCCCCCAGCCCTGTGACAGTGACCTGGGACTCTGTGCACTGTAAAAGTAATGAGAATTACATAGATGTGTCTCTGTATGTATGTGTGTACGTGTGTACGTGTACGTGTGTGTGTATGTATCTCTGTGTGTGTATGTGTCTGTGTGTCTGTGCTTGCATTTGTGTCTGTGTGTGTCTCTGTGTATGTGTCTTTGTGTGCATGTGTGTACATGTCTGTGCGTGCCTGTGTGTGTATGTATGTGAATCTGTGTGTGTGCGTTTGTGTGCATGTGTATGTGTGTGTTGGACAGTTAGGCTGGGGTGGGGTGAATTTCAGTGTCTGTGTGCCATCTCCTGCAGACTAGCTTCATGCTGTCACCTTCTATTAGTAGAAGAGAGACCATGGATCCTCCCGGGGGCTCGGAGGCTCCAGACAGTGCCACCCATGGGAACCTGCTCAGCTACCTTGCTGAGAGCTATGCCTAGAGGTGCTCAGGGGTCCTGGGTGTTTATCCCCAGGGCAAACTCAGGCCAAGGATGGAGTCAGGTTTTCCAGTATAGAGATAGAGAAGTGGTGATACATACATGTGTATCCATGGACACATACATACACATGAAATAAAGAAGTTGGGTTTTTTTGAGAGTCTCATACTGGGTAGCTCTGCTTAGCCTGAAACTCACTATTATAGACCATGGTGGCCTCAAATTTACAGAGATCTACTGCCTCAGTTAAGGTTTATTTTTTATTTTCATTTGTTTGTTTGTTTTTCGAGACAAGGTTTCTCTGTGTAGCCTTGGCTGTCCTGGAACTCACTCTGTAGACCAGGCTGGCCTTGAACTCAGAAATCCACCTGCCTCTGCCTCCCAAGTGCTGGGATTAAAGACATGTGCCACCACTGCCCGGCCCCAGTTAAGGTTTTTATTGCTGTGATGAAATACTATAACCAAGACAACTTGAGAAGGAAAGGGTTTATGTCAGCTTACACTTCTAGGTGACAGTCCATCTCTGAGGGAAGTCAGAACAGGAACTCAAACAAGGCAGGAACCTGGAAGCAGAAGTTGATGCAGAAGTCATGGAGGGGTGCTACTTACTGGCTTGCTCAGTCTGCTTTCTTATAGAACCTAGAACCAGCAGCCCAAGGAAAGCACCACCCACAATGGGCTATCCCTCCCCATCAGTTACTAATTAAGAAATTTTTGTACAGACTTGCCTATGTCCTGATCTTATGGAGGCATTGTCTCATGAGAGGTCCCCTTCTCTCAAATGACTTTAGTTTGTGTCAAGTTGACATAAAACTACCTAGCATGTCTGCCTACCTCTGCCTCCTGAGTGCTAGAATTAAAAGCCAATGCTGCTATGCTGGGCCAAATAAATAAATAAATCTTAAAGCAATTATTGTAGTCCCTGGATAGGTCATGTGGCTTTTGGGAAGGCCAGGTCAGAGGACTTGGCTGAACAGAGAGTTGATGTACAGAGACCCTCATGCCTACTTCTGAGCAAGTGTGTGACTTCTCTGTCTGTACCTTGTCCTCCTTTGTCTTTACAGGGGAGCCCAGAAAACCCTTTCCCAACCCCTCTGGTGGGCTGACATCATCATAGCTGTTACAACCCTGTCTTCTCCAAGGCCATGTCTTGCCCTAAGGCCTACAAACTGACCCTGCTGGCTGTATCTGCTGGGCTCCCCCATGCCTTTGTTTCCAGGGGAGTGGTGACCAGAACCACATAGGGCAGAGGCAGGAGAGAGGTAGTGGGGATATTCCCCTGCAGACTGTTTCTGTCCTGGCTTCAGGTCTCAGATTCTGGTGTCATGCCTCTTACCACCTCACCCCTCAAGCAAAGACATACAGCTCTTACTGGCACAAACCCCACAGTGCTTCCCCTCCAGCTGGTGTCCTCTGTCCTGCCATGCCTCATTCCCTGAGATCTGGCTCTTTAGACCCATAGTGGGCCAGGCTGAGGGTAGGTTCCTGCAGGATCCAAGTTACGATTTTCAGAGCAGTGTTGGAGGCTCTGCATGGCGTGTTTCCCTTGGTCCTACAGGAATGCTGAACAACCCGTGTGCTGGGGACCTCATTCATGCCAGTGGGGTCAGCCTGTACCAGCTACCCCTTCGTTAGAAGAGGAGTTTTTGCAGTGAGATGAGGTGATGTTTCTCTGTCTTTCCTGAGAAGTTGGTCTAATGGTATCTTCTCTGAGGCTACTGTATACAGTTTTTTCCTGCCTTACAATGTGCTCTGTCTCTGGAGGAGATAAGAGTCACATACTTGCTCATTCATTCATTCATTCATTCATTCATTCATTCATGAAGCACCCTCTGGTCATACAGTGTTTTAGATTCTGGGTCTGACCACTCATCCTCAGGTCAGAAGCCATTTTCTGCTCTCCTTCATGCCTCCAGTCTAAGATTTTTAGGGAAAAACAAAACAAAACAAAACTTTACTGAGATATACTTTACATTAAATAAAGCTTAGACATTTTAGGTTAACGTGATAATGACTTTGGGCACATATATGTTCATGTGTTACAGTCCCCCCTCCCCCCGCAGTGAGATACAGAGTGTGACCAGGAAAATTCTCTAGATTTTCTTTCACTCATTAGCCATCTACCCCATCATTAGTGACCACTGACTCAGTTTCTCTGATTAAGTTGCATTTATTTTTAATTCTGTGTCCCTTTCAATACCCAAATAAAATAGTTTTCATTTTTCTGCCATCTGTATCTTTCAAGAATTGCTGACAGTGGCCAGATTCAACACAGACACACATGCATGCATGCACATATATAAACATAGAAACATGAACACACTCATACACACAACACACACACACATATAGACAAACATGTGCATGTGTGCATGTGTATGAACATACACCAACACACACACACACACCATTTTGAGCCTTCTGTTCTTCCATCAGAGAGCCAGAAGACAAAAATCAGAATTCTTGCCCTGTCTCAAAAGTAAAAGGGACAGATTAGCTTCTTGCCAGCGCCCTGCAATAAATACATTGTCGGTTTTATCCCCCGGTGAATCATGGTCTCCATTTCTCCCGTAACTATTATACAGTCTGCTGGCATTAGATCATTTTTTGGTAATTTTATTTTCACCAATTGTTTTATGAAATTTTTGAGTTTTATGGACACTAAAACAAATCTAGCCTGCGAGTGTTATAGTCCCTTAAATCATCGGCAGGAAATCTCAAGGTTCCTTCGGACTCGCGTGGAAGGAAGCGTTAGGGAAGAAAGATTGCCCCGAGCTTATAAACTGAGCAAAGCCCAGAGATAAGTTTGTAAAAGGGACATAGATCACCATGGGTGAAGACTCTCGTGTAAAACATCTCCCTGCTCAGCTCCTGTAAGAATAAAAGTGGACTTTTATTTAGCAGAAACACCACAGCGGCTGGGGGCAGAGTGCACAGTTCTTGCTTGCCATCTTCGTCACCGTGTCTGTTTCCCTAAGTGCAGCTACCTGGCTGACTAACTTAGGGGTGTCTCATGGAAGCCCAGAATGCCCAAGATGTCTTCGAAAAACTCCCACTTGTGGTCACAAGTAAAAGGTATCACAGAGATGCTAAGACACATGTTAAAAATTCCCCAACAATAGCAACAACAGCCCAAGATGAGGATGGCTAAGAGGATTCAGAGGAAGACTTGCCTCACCAGGCATTAAAGTGCTCGATAAAGCTACTATCATAAAACCAGTATGTCTGAGGCATGAGGCTGGATGGACAAATCAATGGAATGAGATAGATCGTCCTGAATGGGAACTCGGTCCGCGGAAGACGAAGGCTCAGATCAGTGGAAGAGGGATTGATTATTCAGTAAATGCCACCTGTAAATCTGGTTATTTGGAAAACAGTTCATTCAGGTCTCTATTTTATTCTAGAGTCTAAAATAAAACCTACATGGGTAGAAGTAAAAGATAAACTCATAAAAGACTAGAAGAAAGTATAAAAAGAGAAAGATTAGCTCTCTGGATAAAGAGGGTTCATCTACAGCCATGGATAGAACGGTTAAGTTAAAAGACAGACATGTTTGGTCTCTAAAAATGATGATGCTTCAGGAGACTGCAGGGGATAAAGGTGCTTACTGCTAAGCTCGCCGACATGTTTTTGATCTCACGGTTCTACATGGTGGAAGGAGAGAACCCATTCCTGAGGGACTTTTGTGTGGGCACCGTGGCATGCCCAGGCCCATATGCGGACAGACACAGAATAAATAAATACATGTAAAAAATATTGAACTACTTGATCTCAGTTCCCCCAAGGAAAGACCCAAAAACAAAGGGACAAATTCTTTTGGACACATATAATGGCAAAAAGTATGTCTAGTAACCGATTAAGAATATCAGTAGTGCTGTTAGAATGGACAAAGGGTAACCCTTTAATTTAAAAAAAATCAGAGCTATTTTATGCATATGAGTGTTTTGCTTGTATGTATGTATGCATGCATGTATGTATGTACATATGCATGCATGTATGTATGTATGCATGCATGCATATATGTATCCATGTATGTATGTGCATAATGTGCATGCCTGTGCTTGCAGAGGGAAGAATAGATTTCTCTGGAATGGGAGTTATGGATGGTTATGAGCCACCATGTTGGTGCTGAGAATTGAATCTGGGTCCTCTGAGAGAGCAGCCAGTGCTTTAAACTGATTAGCCATCCCTCTAGCCCCAGGAAATCTTTATAATTCACACAATCCTGCAAACATCTCCATCTGCAGCCACCTTAGTTGTGGTGGTTAATTTTACATATCGGTGTGACGGGTCACACAATGTGTGTTGTGATCAATACCATACTCATGGTGTGTGAGGGTTTTTCTGGGAGAAACTAACATTTGAATGTGGTGACTGAACAGAGCAGAAGCTCTTCTCAGTGTGGGTGGCCTCACCCAGCCAGTAGAAGGGATGACTAGATCAAACGTACAGGGGCCTCCTGTGAGTAAGGGGCTCTCCTCTGTCTGAGTGTCACTTATTTTTGTCCTGTCTTTAGACTTGAACTTAACAGAGCCAGTAGCTCCCTGAGTTTTGAGCTGGCTGGCACTGGAGTAGATCTGACCTCCTCATCTATAGCTTGCTGACTGCAGATGTTGGGGTTTGGTGACCTCCATATAGAGCAGTGAGACAGTTCCTCATGTCAAACCTCCCCCTCCATCCCCCTCATTCCCATTCTTTCCTTTTTTCCCTCCCTCTCCCCTTCTCTTTCTCTCTCCATGTGTTTCTCCAAGAACTCTGACCAGTACTCTGGTTACAAAAGAAAGAGAGACAAACTCAAATCCTGTGGCATGCTACTTTTCTGAACACCGAGGACTCTCTTGGACCCACCCATCAGCACCCTTGCAGACTTTCCTATCGTGAACAACCTCTTTGTTTCTGCAACTCCCTCAAACACCACCCCTCTTGTCTCTCTCACAGACAGCAGGGCCTTGAAAGTACCCCCAGGGTGTGTTTTTCCCTCTCTGGCCACCATTTGGCTTCCCTGCCAGCTTTCTTTGCTCACTGACTCCCACCCCTGGCCAGGGTGGTTATTGTAGTTGTTTTCTTCAGTGCTGTGTTTAAATGCTCCAGTAAAACATTTTAAGGAAGGGGATTATTTTGCCTCACAACGAGGGTCCAGTGTATCATGGCATGATGATATAGCAGCACTAGCTGTAGACACGGGATGGAGAGACTGGGGGAAGCTGAGAGGGATGAATGATGGGTGCCACCGGCTTCCCTCTTTCCCATTTGTATTCAGTTCAGAGCACTTACTCTGACTACATACCAGGCAGATCTCCCATTCTCAGTTCAACCTCTACAGAAGCTCCCTCACAGACATGCTTAGAAATGTGTCTCCTAGGTGATTCCATATCCAATCAAGTGACTCTGTTCCTGTCCACCCTCTGGAGGGCACCATTCACAAAGCTTTGCATACATGTGATTCTTGATGGGCAATACTGCCCCCTGCTGGAAATCCATGAGGTGTGCAGGACTGTCTGTAGTAACAAGTGTTCTTAACTGAAAACAGGGTGCAGAGGAAGATGGCCCGAGACAAAGATCTCCACCCCCACCCCCACCCCCACCGCATTCCTGCCCCACTGCTGGAAGGTAAAAACACAGACTCATCTACTTCTTGGCTGGCTGCTTCAGGCAGGAAAAGCTAGAGCACTGGTTCTCAACCTTCCTAATGCCGTGGCCCTTTAATACAGTTCCTTCTGTTGTGGTGACCCCCAACCATAAGTTAATTTTGTTGCTGATTCAAAACTGTAACTTTGCTACTGTTGTGAATAGTAATGTGAATATCTGATATGCCGGCTCTCTGATACCCAAAGGGGTCGTGACCCACAGGCTGAGAACCACTTGTTCTACTGCTACATTTTTTCTTCACTTTATATTGGTTCTTTGTGAACTTCACAACATACACCCCAGCCCCACTTGTCTCCTTGTCCCTTCATATCCATCCTTTACCCTGCACCTTCCTCCCTCCACAAAAACCCAAAACAAACAAGCAGACACCAAAAGAAAGATAGGAAGAAAGAACAAACATCTGGCTGTAGAAGCTGCAGTGTGTCCCATGGTACACCCTTTTGTCTACACATCTGTAATTGCAAATGTCCATTGCCATGAGTCATTGATCTAGCTCAAGGCCTCTGGGTTTCTGCTATACTCTCTATACTGAATCTTCATGGGGACTCCTCTCAACAAGAGATATCCTCTTGTTGCTCTGTGTCATGGAGATCCTGCAGCTTGCAAGACCAGTCTCTTCATATGCTTTAGTAGTTCATAGATGGGGTAGATATTGGGGTGGACCAACACAAAGCCCTGAATCTGGGTCTGGGTGGTAGCTGAGTTGGTCAGCCCTGGAGTTCTCCCATACCCCAGCCAGCTCACCCAATGCCAAAGCCAGCCAGCGGTGGGGCCACCTCTCCCCCTCTCACAGCCTTGGGGCCAGCTCACCAGTGCCCATGCTATCAGGGTCAGCTCTACTGTGCTGGCCAGATGAGGTACAGGGCCACTCTCCTGAGTGCTGCTCCTGGCAAAGGGTAGGGCCAGCTCTCCCCAAGTGCTACAGCCAGTGAGGGATGGGGCCAGCTCTTTGTACAGCTCTGCATAAAGCTCTCTGTACAGCGCTGTGTAACCCTTGAATATCAACATGGTCCCAGGTAGCAGCCCAACAGGGGCATCCACATGGCCTTTGGTGGTACCATGGGCCACAGACATTGATACAGACCCCTGCCGCTGTATGGTCACAGCCCCAGACATGAGCTGTGACTTCTCCATGGCCTCAGGTGGCAGTGCAGGCTACTTAGATAAGCTGTTTCTCACCACCTTCACATCTCCAGTTTTGCCTCTCCTCACAGAACTCAAACTGTTCAGCGTCTCTTTCTCTCCCATCTCTACCACATACTCGGACACTGTAGTGGTGCCCATGGTGGATAGCTGGGCCTTTCAGGTTTATTCTTTTGATTTAATGTTCTGTATTAAGCACGTGGTGTTATCTGGTTCGCATCTTGGAATCCTGAACAACATAGCTTGTTCTCTTCCTCCAGCTCATCTTCTTGTTAGTGTGCAAATCACAGATCCTGCCACATAGAGGAGGGACAGGGCCTACCCTGTCTAATCCTAACCCTACCATCCGATTTGGGTCACCTGGTGTCACAATCTGACATTTGTGCCACACACATAGGTTGTTTCTAGCCTGTCCTCTTCCCAGCAGCCAGATAGAATATTCAGAGACTAGAATTCATCAGTGCCCCTGACTGAGAATCCTCCATATGCTCCCGTGTGTGTTCCTGTGTACACACAGTAAGCGAGCTGCTGATGCTTTGCTAGGCCTTGCCTGGATCCATCCGTCTCTCCATTCTCCTCACACCACGTCAGTCCAGCCAGCCACGCTGGCATCCTCTATATTTCTGGGACACTCAACCTTTGGCTCAACGCTAGGAACCTTGCTTCAGCCATGTCTCTTGGTTTGTTTCCTGTCACCATAACAAAATGTTAGAAGCTGGGGAGTTTAAAAGGGAAATGGGTTTATGTTGGATTACAGTTTTGGAAGCTGGCAAGCCCAAGCTCCGAGGTTGTCACATTTGTATTGTAACAGGATGATGACGTCACGTGGCATGAGCATGAGTGATTATTGGGAAGAGTAAGTGCAAAAGAGGACACTTGAAAATGATGAAGAGAAAGTGCAGATCCTTGAGAGCTAAGGTCACATGATCTGATTACCTCCTTGTGGGCTCCACCTCTTAAAGATACATAATGATCAAGCTTCCAGTGCTTTTTTGATTTTGAGGTATCATACCTCTCAACATCGTTACACTGGGGACTCAGCTTCTAAAGCATGAGCCTTTGGGACAAAGCATACATTGTGGCTTCTGTCACGGTGGCTCACCCCCGTGAAGCTGGCTTCTTCCATGGGTAGACTGTATGTCTTTCATTCCTTAACCCTGTCTTCTGTGGGTGTCATTTCTATTGCCCACCACAATTTACAATTTGTAAAACATTGACCTGATTGCTTATTGTGTCTTGCCTGTGGGAGGGCACGCTTGCCCTGCGCATGATGTCTGCTCAGCTCCCAGCACAATGCTGAGAGCATAGCAGACACTCTCAGTATGGATGTGTTGAACTGAGAGGGCAGTTGTGGGATAAAAATCACCACAAAATGCTGTGGTGTATGTAAAGTTTTCTCTCTCTCTGTTCTGTTTTTCTGACGTGCCGTTTCCAGCAGAGGCCATGGTGTGGGACAGCAGGAGGGAAGTTTGGTCTGGCAGGGATCAGCAGTAGCTGGATATCTGGGGGGGGGGAGGAGGGTCTGCAGAGACTATTTTGGGTCTTAGGTGATGCTACTGAGTGCCAGGATCTACTGAGATCACCTGGGGATCCTGCTAAAACACGGTTCTAAAGCTGCCACCAAGACAGGGTCCCCTGGGATGAGGAGGTCTCAGGTGTCAGGGATCCTCATAGTACTGGAAGTCTTCAGGGCAAACTTCACTGCATGTCGGAATCATGTGGATTCAAGGATGCTACCTACAAATTCTATCGTAATTGTGTGTGTGTATAGTCAATAAGCTTGACTGTTGCTTATCAATATTCCTTTTAGGAAGGACACTACATTTTTTACTGCAGAACAAAGTTCTGCCACAAACTTGCATGGGTCATGGTGGCCTAGAAGAAGGACAAACTCTTCTCTGAGGACAAAGCAGATGAGGGCCCACCTCCTGCCCACCTCAGAGAGAAGAGGTGACTTGGAACAGTGATGAGCTCATGGCTCTCCAGCACGAAGGAAGACAGGTCCCTTGCCTTCCCTTTGTATGGTGAATTGTATGAAAAGATGAAATTTATTTTAAAGGACACAGAGGGACCAATAACTATGGTTCACCTGCTTTTCCACCAATAGGGGCTCTATAAAAAATTCTAAATTTAGCTGGGTGGTATGATTCATGCCTATAGTCCTAATAGCCGGGAGGATAAGATAGAGTTGCTGAGGCCAGGCTGGGTTACAAAATGAGTTTCAGGCCAGTCTGAGCTAAAGTGAGCCCCTGTCTAAAACAAAACAAACAAAATGCAAAGAACTGAAACCAAAAGTCAGTGTTCCTTTTCTAAGGTTCAACATCACCCAAGACACCCTCATTACAGTATGTAGAGCAGGCCAGCTTCAAATCCATAGAGATCTGCCTGTCTCTGCCTCCCAAGTCCTGCGATTAAAGCTGTGTGCCCGCCACATCTGGCTGTTCTCTACAGTTTTGAAGGCAGAGTCTACAATGGGTCTCATGGGATGAAGCCAAGGTGTGGTGAAACTTTATTCCTGCCAGAGGCTCTAAGGATGAATCTTTGTTGTCTTTTCTAGTATCTAGAACATTCCCCATTGTCTATTTTAAAGAGTCCATCTTGCAACCTACGTCTCTGTAGTATCGCATCTGCTTTGGCCCATGTGGTGGTTTGAATGAGAATGTCCCCCACAGGCTCAGTCATTTGACTACTCCACTGCCAGTTGGTGGTGCTGTGTAGGGAGGTGGCACAGCTTTAGTACAACAGGGGCTGGGCTTTGAGGCCTCTTAGCCTCACTCCAGTTTGATTTCTGTGCTTTGTGTTTGTGGTTGTCTGTGTTTGTCTGCCAGGCCTGCTGTCTGCTGTCAGGCCTTCCTGTCATGACAACCCTAACCCTCCAGATTCATAAACTGCAGTAAGGTCTTTCCTCTGTTAATTGCTTTGTGTGTGTGTGTGCGTGTGTGTGTGTGTGTGTGTGTGTGTGTGTGACAGGGTTTCTTTATTTAATAGCCCTGGATACCCTGGACTTGCTTTGTAGACCATGCTGACCTTGAACTCACAGAGATCCACCTGCCTCTACCTCCCCAGTGCTGGAATTAAAGGGGTGTGTCATCACATCTAGTTCCACTCGTTGCTTTTGGCCATGGTATTTTATCACAGAAACAGAAAAGTAGCTAATGCAGCCCACAGGGGCTACTGTCTGGGGGAGTCAGGCCCTGGAGATCTTGGAGAAGAGTAATTTTAATTTGAAGGTTTGCAAGGTTGACTGGGTATTAGCTAATATTTGGAAGGTAGGGATATGGCCATGGGGATGAGAGGAAGTCATTGAGGTTAAAGGGGTGGGGGGATTCTAGGAAGCAGGGTGATGGGTGGTTGGTCTTGTGGAAGGGGTGCCCTCAGGATAATGACAGCATCTAGGGCAGTAGAAGTCAAACTGAAGACAAAGGGTGATGCAGGGCTGTTTTCATGACAGTCACCTGTCCTATCTCACAGGCCATTTGCTCAAAAGTGCCCTGAGATCTTTGTCTTGAAATTCCCAATAATTTTCGTTTTTTGTTTTTGTTTTTTTTTTGTTTTTCGAGACAGGGTTTCTCTGTATAGCTCTGGCTGTCCTGGAACTCACTCTGTAGACCAGGCTGGCCTCGAACTCTCGAACTCAGAAATCCGCCTCCCTCTGCCTCCCAAGTGCTGGGATTAAAGGCGTGCGCCACCACCGCCCGGCTTCGTTTTTGACTCTGTGTTGAGCAAGGTTCAAAGGGACAGTGACAGAAGAACTGGGCCTCGGGGCCTCTGTCCACATAGTTCTGCCTCTACCCTGAGACTCCGATCCCAGTCTTAGGCACACTTTCAAGTGGAGGAATTGGAGGGACTTTAATGAAAGCACCATTTGAACATGTGGAGGCAAGGTGAGGGAGCATGGGATGTCCCAGTGGCTGGGCTGGCTTCTGTGGGCAGCTCCATCTATACGGTAAAGAGGCTAGGATGGAAGAAGCTGCTGACCTACCATTCCCCTTCACGCCTAAGGTGGTGCATTAGAACCCCCCAGCCTCTTCTTCACTCTTTTAGGTTTGCCTGTGCCTCCCATAGGCTGAATCTAGCTAGAATTAGGGGGGTGCAGTCCCTACTGACAACCTTCTTGGTCTCCCACTGGGGAGGATGTTGAGAGGAAGTGTCACTGGCCAAGGCAAGAACTTGGACCAGTCAGGTTGGGGGAGCCCTGCAGAGCCTGTGTAGGTCCTGGTGATATGAGGTCAATGGAGTCTGGGGAGGGTTGGTAGGTCTTTTACAGTTTGATGGGGTTCTATTCCCTCTTCCCACAATCCTTCCTGCCCAGGTTGAACTGGTTGGTTGTGGAGAGCCCTTGGAAACTGGAAACTTTAGTGGGTCTGTCCTGTGGGACCTGGATGTATTCCAGCTCACTTCTCTCAGACTGCTTTGGCTAGCCTTGGAGAGGGGTGGAGGAAGCTTCCCCTCTCCCTTGGCCTGGGCCAGCAACAGCTCTGTCTCCTGCTGTCAGGGCTGCCAGGATGTGACAAGCGGCAGATGGGCCTCTGATCAATGGACCCCGTCCCTCGGCAAGGACGTGGGGCCAGGGCAGGATGGGGGAGTGTTGGCTAATGGATGGGCCTGGGAGCCATGATGGATGGGCAGGAAGAGGCTGCCATTTGTCTTGGGAAGTGAGTGAGTTCGGGAGTAGGAGGAGGGAGGGCACGGATAACTTGGAGGGTGGTGGAGGAGGAGGGGGAGCAGCAGAGCGCAGCAGGGCTGGGGAGGTGAGGATGAGGGTGCTTCAGATGGGGAGGGGCAAGAGGAAGTCTTCCTGATTGAGTCAGAGCTCCCAGCCCTGGACCAGAGGGTGCTGATGGGTAGTCTCGCAGCGAGGTCCAGGGGAAATAAAACCCAGATCATACCCTGCCCCTGCTCTCATTCAGGGTGGTGTCAAGTCTTGGCATGATGTTCTTAAGTCTTTTTTCATCAGCCTCACCTCCTCCTAGGCGTCTCTGACCTCACCTCTGCTCCATGCTCTGCAGCTTGGTGGCTTATTTTTCCTCCAGCCCTAAAGACCTTTGCTGCAGTGTGTGGTCCACTAGGAGTGCCAGGTCATCAACCTGAGCCTGCTCCCCAGGGTCACATGTCCACCTGCTCTGCCCTGTCTCTGTCTCCTACAGTGTGTCCTCACCTGTTTTTTGGACTTTCGTGTTGTAGAAGCTGCCATCTTGGGTGTAATTTGTTTGATGGCTAAACAAAACTATAGATGAAGTGAGGACATTGGGCATTAACTCTTCCGTCTGTGGTACACTCCCAGGTAAGACTAGTTATGGGTGTCCAGTACTTGCTGTGTGTGTAGATGAAAAGATTCAAGTTCCAGCTCTGACCTGTCGTGGGTCAAGTCACAGCATCAGACCACACCCATGGCCTAAGAGTCTTCACTCACAGGATGAAGAGACTGTCTTTTTCAGCGCCTCCTGTGAGGACTTCCCAGGGTAGTGTGCACCAGCACAGAGCTCCAGCTGCTGAATTCTGGAGGGATAGAGAATGCCTGAGGCATTTGGTTGGGAGATGAACTGTCTTTTATTGAAGTCATCTATCAAGAAATATGAGCTGGGGTTAAAGACAAGACAAGGTGCTGCTCTGAGGCCCTCTTAAAGCTTTGACAGTGAGCCACCAAGCCTGTTGTCCCAGTTGATCCTTTGGACAACATGGATGAACAGAAAGGACTCTGGCAACTTGTCCTCTGACTTCCATGTACAACACACACACACACACACACACACACACACACACACACACACTAATTAAATGTAACAAAAAATAAAAATAAAATAACTGAGAAGTTCAGGATGAGGATAGCAACCTTCTAAAATAATAACAATGGTTTTGAAAAAAAACATAAGCCTCAGAGACAGTGTGGGGGCGGGGGGCACGGAAACCTTCAATGGAAAAGGATGTCTCCTGTCCACACACATACCCATGGAGATTTGAAAAGCGCGGTGTCTACGAAAAGCCCATAGGCTTGTACTGAAACTGCTTACAACTAACTGTTCAACAGGGAGACAGGCTTCTGAGTCCCCCACTGAGAAACAGCGGAGCCTTGGACACCAACAGGAAAAGGAACAACCTTAGGAGGGGAGAATCAAGGTCTGAGGAGGGAACTAGCTGCCAGGAATTCTGGGAAGTCACTCTGGGAAGTCGCTCTGGGAGCTCACTTTGCACATGGCCATTCTTCTGAAATATGGGAGAGACCAGTGCCTCCCATGTCTTCCCTTTGGACAGCATCCCCTGTGGGCATGTAGTCCCCTTCCCAGCCTTTATGTTGGGTGAGACGGTAGGAGGCTCCGTTTCCTTATGAACTCACCCAAATCTGGCTTGGACCCAGACACACACAGGACCAGATGTGTCTCTGTCCCACCAGCCCATGTTCCTAATCCCAATGGGGCTATTTGGAGATAGGGATTTTGGGAAGTTGGGAAGGTTCAGTGAGGTCATGAGGGTGGTACCCTGGTGGCCTTGTACGAAGAGGAACAGAGAGAAGGCTTCCTATACACTCCTGAGTGAAGAGTACGCCATATCTAGGAAATATATTGAAGTAGGCTGCCCTCAGTGAACCTCAACCTCTGTGGGCTTCACAGAGTTGCTTGAACACCCAGTTCCAGGCTTTACATGGTTCCCTGAGTCCCTAGGTTGAGATATTTTGTTATTTGGTTCCAGTTGAGTGTTTGGTTACTTTTATGTCACTATGATAAAAAACCCAACACAATCCATTTAAGGGCTGAAAGGTCTATTTTAGCTCATGGCTTCAGAAGGTCTCAGGCAATAGCTTGGATCTGTGTGCTTAGCAGAACGTCATGACTATAGGCATGTGTTGGAGGAGAGCTGTTCACATCATGGTTGATTTAATGTCCTGTTGCTGTGATAAAATACCTCGACTAAAAGGCAACTCAGGGGAGAAAGCATTTGTTTTGCTCACAGTTCCATGTCATAGTCCACCATTACTTCTGGGATGTGAAGGCAGCAGGGGCTTGAAGCAGGTCGATTACATCACACTCACAGTCAAGAGCAGAGAGAACCGAGTGCATGCGTGCTTAGTGCTCAGCTAGCTTTCTCTACTCATACAGTTCAGGGCATTGTGCCTAGGAATTGGTGCCACCCACAATGGCCTGAGTCTTCCCACACCAAATAATCAAGAAAATGCCCCACAGATATCCCCACAGGCTAACCTGAGCTAGATAAACCCTCATTGAGACTCATTTCCCAGGTGATTTTGGATTGTGTCAAGTTGAGAAAAGTAACCATCACAGACCAGATCATCTTCAAAGGCTCCCCTCTGGTGACCCAATTCTTCCAGCTAGGTCCCACTTTCTAGCTCTGGCTGAGGTACAAGCCTTAAGAGAACATTTCAGATTCAAACTAGAGCACTGACTAAGTTAAGATCCTGGGAGCAAGTCTCAGGATGACTCTCATCATGCTGAAATCTCTCTGTCTCTCTGTCTCTGTCCCTCCCTCCCTCCCTCCCTCCCTCCCTCCCTCCCTCTCTCCCTCCTTCTCCCTCTCGTCTTCCTGCACACATGAGCATGCCACAGTGCATGTGTAGAAGTCAGGAAACAACCATGAGTGTCTGGCCTTGCTTCTATTTTGTTTGAGCTAATGTCTCTGTTGGTCACTGCGGCATACTCCAGGCTAGCTGGCCTGTGATCTTACAGGGACTCTTGTGTCTCCACTTTCTGTTTCAGTAGATGAGTACAGGGATTACAAGTACATGCCTCCATATCTGGATTTTACATGGATTCTGAGTTTGTGCAGTGAATGCTTTACCCACTGAGCCATCTCCTCTACCCTCATTATAATGGGATGACCTGGGGTGGGGTGGGGGGCGGAGAAAGTGCAGTTTGGATGTGGCAGGAATGGAGGAAGTTGAAGCCAAAAAGAAACTATGATCAACTAGAATCCAGGTCTGTGATATCTGCAGTCCATCCTCTGAAGAAGCAGTCCTGTTTTCTCTTGCTTTTGATCTCAGCTGATCTCTGACTTGGGATGCTGGCAAGTTCCACGAGGGACTAAGAGGTTAGGAACCACCCACATGGCCACTGGGGGATGGTAACTTAGCGCTGGTGTATCAGCCATGGAGGTTGGGCCCAGTGTTGTGAACACGAGTTGGGGCCTGGCTCACCCAACAGGAACAGGTGGGAACAGTGCCAAGAAGTGAAGTTGAGTTTTGGAAACAAATCGCCTACTGGAACCTTTAAGTAAGATATCATTGTATTAAAATGTAAGTTTGTGAAACAGCACTATGTATTTCTCTGTGGATTTACAGGCGTGGCTGCTCACATGTGGTTGTTTGTGTTCACGCGTGTTGCATGCATGGTGTGTGAGATGATCCTAGCAGAAGAGAAAGATCTGGTGAGAAACTTGCTGACTTGGAAATAGGGTGATGTCTTAGGCAGGGCAGGGGAGTCAAGGAGCGTGGAGAAAGAGTAACTCAACCCCCACACCCCCTTTTTTTAATTTTTGAGAGAGGGTCTCCTTATGTAGGCCAGGTTGGTCTTGAACTCACAACTCCTACCTCTGCCTCCCGACTAGCAGAATGACTGCCCTGTAGCTTGTTTACCTCCAGTTACTTAGCGGTGAGACTCCATACATACAGAATGCAGTTTGAAAACCAAGCCTCTGGCCTCCGAGAGATGGGAAAGGGACTGTTCACATAGAGGTCTCTTAGACTCCCAGGTAGATATGTGTGTCTTACTTCCCCACCAAGCCTTCCAGGGTCTCCTTGCCCATGGAACTCTCACAGAACCCTGGTGGTTTCACCCTGTTCTCACACCTGCCATGTGAGTGAGGTGACACTTTACCTAATGCCCTCCAACCCCCAAGGACTCTGACTTGCAAGGCCTAGACCGTAGCACAGGGTGTGTGTAACCTCTCATTTGCCAACTGTCTTCTAGTCCCCACATCTTCTGGGGCCATCTTGGTGACCTAATTTATCTCCTTCCCAAGAACTCTTCCTGCTGTGTCTGCCTGAGTCAGGGAAAGACAGATACATTAGTCTGGCATTTATGATTTCCCTCAAAGAGGTCTCCAGTTTAAAATGCAAGAGCGTCTGGGCAGGAGAGTGCCTGCCTCCTTCTCTGTATCCCTCCTCCCTCCCCCTGCTTGTCACAGGGGCCCATTTCTACCCATAGTGGTGATGGTTTATTACAGCTTACTTCCTGCTGTGAGCAAATAAGTTTGTCTCCCTTTAAATTCCCTGGGCAATTAGGGGGAGGAGGACCAGTTCTGGATTAACATTTATTTCCTCAGACCGTTTATACGAGGCCATTTTCCTGCTGACAAATCGTGGGCCAAATTGTTCTCCAGAAAGTCTGTCTGAGGCAAAGGCACCGTGATTAAGCGGCCCGTGTAAATTTGGGGTCGTAAATCCTTTTCCTGGGTGGCTGGGATTTATTCCTAGCACCTGCCATCAGAGGCTCAAAGAGATACTAATAAAAGGCCCGGTATGTGCACCTGTTCCTGGGTTGTTACTGCTGCAGCTACAGAGGGAGGGTGGGAGGGAGGTGGCTTTCACAAACTGCCTGGCTCCTGGTCTTGGAGTCACTCTGCCCTGTCAGGTCAGGGCCAGCCAGTCTCAGGACCCAGAGCTGGCTACTGGTCGGAAGGGTCCAGAGGGGGAGCAGGGGTCCAGGGCCTGGCCTGAAGCTCAGCAGTTGTAGGAAGGAGAATCCACTTTGAACAGTAATGAGCTTGGGTAAGGGCTAGGGGTGAGCAGGGTGCTCATGAATCTCAGGAGTGGCCTGCTGGACAGGTGTCACCACTGGTGACAAGAGACAGATGTGAGGCAGAGGTGGAGAGCTGTGTGTACTGAAGAGAGTGGCCAGAGCAAGAATGGAGCCCTGGCCACTGCCACCTTCCCTCACCTTCCTCCTCCTCACTGTCCTTTCCTCCCTCCTCCCCCCATCCTTTTTATTCGCCATAGAAAGTTGAAGTTCTCTTAAATAGGAGGTCAAAGGGTAAACTCACTTTCTCTGTCTTCAGACATTCCCAGACAGAGATGGTGACAATTCTGAGGCATCGTGGAGGGGTTTGGCCTTTTTAGACACAGGCTCAAGCTCATCCTAGGCAGAGGAAGTCTGCAGGCATTTAGGAAATGGTCCACCAACCTTTTTGTCCCCATGCATGGAAGACCTGCCCCTTTCTCTAGTCCCGGCACAGAAGCATGAAGCTCTGGCTCAGTCCTCAGAGATCCCATCTTGAGGGCCCACCCTGTGTCTCTAGTCTCACGACTACTCACAGGGAACACTCCCTAGACCCTCTGCTCTAAGCCACATTCAGATGGAAGCCTCCCAGAGGGAGTTTGGAGTGATATGAGCTGCCCTTTGGTCCTTCCTGGTCCCTGTCCAGCCCAGCAAGCAGGTCCTGGGCACAGAGTCTCCAGGGTGTCCCCCAACCCCATATGTAAAAGCACTCTGTCCAAACAAGAGCCTCTCAGCACACCTTGAAACCTAGAAAGACAGTGGTTACATGATCAGGTGCCTGGCCAAAATGCCCATTTTAGACCCCAGCCTGCCCCTTCCTAGCCGTGTGGCCCTGGCCAAATCCTTTGATTCTCTTGCTCTTGTGCTCCTGTTCTGGGGCATGAAGAAGACAGTGGTACCTTGCCACCTGTTTTCCTTTTGCCTTGTCCCAGTGGAAATGAGTGGGCTTTATGTGTTTGCCTGGGGAGAAGAAAAGTAGGGGTGTCTCTGACCTTTGACACTTTACTGGTGAGGTCTTAACCCAGGGATGGAAACAATATTAGATAAAAGAAAAGACAGGAGAAGATCCCAAGACAGACCTTTTGGTCTCTGAGAGTCTGATCCTTGGGCCAAGACAAAGCAAGGTGTTTGGGTCAAAGCTCTTGGTCCTAACTCCTTATGGGCAGTCCTGGGCCACTGCTGGGGTGGTGACTGGGCAGTGGATAATATCTGCCTGCCATGTTCCTCTGTCTAGGGCCCTTGTTGCCAGGGTTCATCTCACAGAAGCAGCTGGAATTTAGTCTCTCAGTTCAGGTGTTTTCTTGGGTTAGCTTCCTTGTTACTTGGGTTAGTTGCTTGGGTTAGTAGGGATGGAAAACTCTGCTCCATCCTCTCTCCTTAGCTGGTGAGCGGCCATCTTCTCTCTTTGCCATGACATCTTTCCTAGCTACATGTATCTATCAGTGTCCACATGTTGTTCTCCCATAAAGATAACAACTCTGGTAAGCAAAAGTGCAGACTAATGGCTTCCTTTAAGTGCAACACCTCTGTAAAGATTCTGTCAGTGAATATGGTCACACTTGGAGATGGCCAAGGTTACAGCTTCAACACGTGAAGGTTTGGGTATGATACCTAATACCTCCTGACAGGCTGACAAAAGTCAGAAGGGACTGCCATCCTACAGGTGAAGATACAAGGCTGCTGGAGGTTGAATTGGGGGGTAGTGAAGCCAGGAAGAAACAGATGGTTTACTGGGTTACTGAGTCAGGCTCCAGCCAGACCCTCCCTGGTCAGTGCTCGGGCAGGGAGCGGACTCTTGCAGAGGTCGTCCCTGTAAGGCTTCTTCCCTGAGTCTGCTTAAGGTCAGGCTGCCTTCAGTGGCAGGGTGGAAGGCTGAGGGGATGGAGGAGGTTTCATTCTGGAGCTTCACTGTCTGGGGCCTTTGTCTTTCTGTACGTTGGCTCCATCTTATTACCCAGTCTAGGTAGATTTTTGCTTGGCTGAGCTGAGATCAAAAAGTAATTTTTCTTTTTGAAACAGCCAATTAGAAATTCATTTATTTTCACATTATGGACATTTGGCAAAAATTTCTTTGGCAATTTAGATCCATTTATATAGTCTGCATAAAGGGAGACGGTAAGGCTGAGGAAAAAAAAAACCATAAGGGCCCCAGGCAAAAATTAAATGCAGAATCATATATTAGAAATGAGATGTATTTACTATTGTTTTTGAAAATTAATGGTGCATTTTTAGCTTTTATAATGTAATTTAATGATGCAATTCATCTAATAATAATAATAATAAAAAGAACACATTTGCACTCAGTCACAGAGACCTTCTGGGGCACAGCGCGGAACACCTTGTCCGTGGATAAGGGATAGAATGAAGTGCTTGGGGCCTCTCTCTGTTAGACAGAACAGAAAAATAGTCTGCGTGCGGATACGTGTGTATGCTGTGTGTGAGTTCTCTTCAGGCGTATCAGTGAAATCTAATAAAAAGGACATTTCCTTTTTCCATATGGATTTCACTGTATAGGAGCAGCTGTTGCTTCTCAAATATTCCAGAGTGTTGACTGTCCCAGCCTACTGAGCTGGGATTCTAAGACCCTAGGGATGTGAATTCAGAAATGGGCTTAAAGCTGTATGTAGGTGGGTTCCTCCTGGGCTCTGGTGGTGTACAGGGTTGGGGTGAGGGGTTGGGGTGGTAGCGTCTGGCAGGACATGTCTAATATTGATTTGAAGGAGACAGTCACACTTACTGGGTCCAGGGCCCCATTGACCTCCTGGCTACAACACCTTTCATATTCATGTCAAAGTGGTTAATTTCCCCATGTTGTTAGTCTCATTGATAAGTTATGGTTAGACAGTGTCTAGCTGGAGGATCAGGGAAGGAAGACACGGAAAGGCAGGGGAGGATAGGCAGACCCTAACTCAATCCCTGGGTTGGGACAGACTTTGGGGGTTGCTTGTTGTTTGTGCTGTCAGCACTAGAACCTAGGCTGCCAAGGTAGGGTGTATTCTTTGTCTTCTTTATGGTGTGTTTCCAGCCTTACGGTATGTCATAGACACTCACTAGATGATGAAAAATATATCCCTTTGTAGTGCTTGGAGTACAATCCCAGGCCTTGTGCATACTGGGCAAGCCTCTCTCCCAGAGTTGCATACCAGTGACATTTTTGACCAGTAGATTGACTGATTCACTCTTGCTTAACACATTGCTTCAGCGTTGATCTCACCCTGTCTCCAGCTCAGTTAGGAGAGAGTTACTGTTGCTATCACTCTGCTCCGTTGGGGGTTTTGTTGACTCAAGTTCATTAATGCTGAGAGAACAGGCCTGTGATTTTTTTGCTCGTAACTGTACCAGTGCATTCGATGAGTGAATAGATGGATGGGTGGAAGAATGAATGGATGAGTGGACAGAAGAGTGAATGGGTGGATTAATGAAAAAGTGAACAGACATTGAAGAATGAATGGATGAGTGGATAGAAGAGTGAATGGGTGGATTAATGAAAAAGTGAACAGACATTGAAGAATGAATGGAGGGGTGGATAGAAGAGTGAATGGGTGGATTAATGAAAAAGTGAACAGACATTGAAGAATGAATGGAGGATGAATAGAAATGGAATAAACAGATGGATTAAATAGAATGGATAACTAAATAGAATGGAATACATAGAATAGAATGGAGTAGATAGATGGATTAATGAAAGAATGTAGATTGATGGAAGAATGGATGGATGGATGAAGAGTAAATGGGTGGATTAATGAAAGAATGAATAGACTGATGGAAGAATGGGTGGATGGGTGGAAATGTGACTGATAGGAGGGGTAGCCCTTCTTAGGGTTGCCCAACAGAGTCACGACCTGAACCCAGATTTTTTTATTCCAAGTGGAGAACTTCTTTACTCCACCTCCATCCTCTCCTCAATAGGAAGCTGTGGATAGACGGTCCAGCTGTGATTGTGGGGTGATGGGGTGAGGGTCATCAGGGTGGAGGAGGCTAATCGACAGACCCAGTTGTCCTTTGGATGCTAGGATTCCAGGAGAGGTGAAGAGAGTTGAGTGCAGAGTTGCCTCAGGGGTTCACTGCTTTCGGTGTGTTCTTTCCTTTAAACATCTACTGTGTGCCCCAGGAAGCCCATGCCCTCACCTGTGAAGTGAGGCTGATCACTCACTAGTGTCTCAGCAGGTGTGCTGGTGGCGTGAGTGAACAAATCCATTCCTTATCCTGGCAGGTACTCCCCTACTCCTATGCTTTGGTCTTTTCCACTTACAATGAGATCCCCAGATGCTCTGAGACACCCTTCGTCAGCTGGAGGCAGTCTATGTATCCGGGTGCTGGGAAGCTGACCTAGGATGCTCCTTGCAAGAGTGCTTTAAACAGAGGCAAGAAGATGCCAGGCACAATTTAAACCATACCTGGGGCTCAAACTGGCACCAACTAGAGTCAGAAATTTTCTTCTTTCAGGGCTGGGCCATAACCTTAGACACAGCCATCTGGAACTCACACAGTGGGCACCATGATGCATGTCTGTGTGTAGGAGCCCACTGTATCCTTCCAACAGCCCTGGTGAACCTATCCTCATTCTGCAGAGTCCAGAGAGGTCACAAAAGATTAGTCACACCCCAGACAGGAGGCAAAACTGATAGTTGTTTCCTTAGGTTAGAACTCAGCTGTTCAACACCATGGCCCTTCTGCCTCTATGAATACATATCATGAAGATATAAAGATACCTAGACATACATATGAGTATGTTCCTAAAATCAGGTCCGTGCAGTGAAGTAGAGATGTATCACATTCATAAGGCTCCTCGGACATAGATATATCCACACATGCTCACATGCGTTTATACCTGTGCATACACTTGATACACATATACAGGTGTACATGTAGGTATATCCACATGTAACTCCATACTACACTCACTCCCTTACCCCTGCTCACTTCCATAACACACTCACCTCCACATACCTCTACATTCATTTCCACACCCCTCTCACACACCTCCACACCTGCTAGAGTAACCACACAGATACATGACACATGGACATGTTGCTCTACACGGATGCACAAGACCCACACACAAGGAAGCAGAGTTGAACATTCCCTCCTCTAACCCCAATTAAATACTGGGGTGCCTGCATGCTCAGGTGGACACTCACACCCTTGCAGCCAAGGTCACATGTCTAAGAAACCCCCATGTATATAGAGGCCCCCCCTCAGCTCTGCACCCGCCCCCGACATTCACTCAGGCACCGTGATCCAATTTAAACAGAAAAGGAAAAACCAAGTTGAAAATTGGAGGGGGAAAAAATATACAGTCTTCAGAAAGTCTGAAGCTAATAAGCTGGAAGTGGTGCCCGTGCTTCACGATATCAATAACTCAGTATTGGGTTTCCAAAAAGACATCACATAATTTTTCAATGAGAAATCCATGAGTCCGGAGATGCTGTTATGGTGTGAATTACAATGCGCACGGCTTGTCAGCCGTCCCTGTCAGCACTTTCTGGACGCCTTTGCGGGTGGGAAGCGCTGCTGTGGCAGCGGGGTGGTTACTGTTGTTATCATTTCCTCTTTGGAGCCTCAAATTAAGAGCACAGAAGCGGGCCGGTCCTGGCCTTCTCCTGCCCTCCCCAGGTTACCCAAATCCAGTCCAGTTCAGCTGATGTCTTCCTGAGCTTGGCTCTTGGCTTCCTCCCTGCAGTTTTGAGGTCTGTTCTGAGACATGATGGCTTTTGGGGACCAGGACCAGGGTGGTGTGGGTGGGAATGCTGTCTGGGAGTGAGAAGGCTCTGCACATCTCTCACCTGAGGGGTCACAGAGCTTCCCAGGCCACCTGAGATCAGATTTCAGTTCAGGAATGAGGGGATCAGAAGCCTTCTGAGCATAGAACTCTTTTAGTAAACTACTTACTTAGAAGGAATTTGGGAGGCCAAGAGGAGGGAGGGGCCTTGGCGACTAGATATGGTGCTGGAATGGATTGTGGAAAAAAAAATATATGTATGTATGTGTGTGTGTGTGTGTGTGTGTGTGTGTGTACCATACACATAGTAAGTGTATATGGCATATACATAGTGAATGGTGCATCTTCCATTTACTACGGAAGCAGGATTCTCCACGTGGTCACTGGGGCTTGCATATGAGCCATGGGGAAGAAAGTAGCTTATATTTAGCCACAAAGGCAGTGCTGCTGACTGAACACTTCTGAGCTATTGGGGATGCTTGTTACACAGCATTATTGAAGCAGAAATTTGACAAATGCAGGATCCTGTGTCCTATACTTATACAACTTAAACAACTATACTTAAACAACTCCCTGGGCTCAGCCTATCCCTGAATGTGTACGGGAGCTACAGTTATCTCAACACTGGTTTCTCTTTCTGGAATTTGCCCTTGGAGTACTGAACTAGAATCGCTTCAGCTTTATGGGAGTGAGTAAGAAATTCTATGGAAGTGTTCTGATAACTCAGTAGAAATATTAAGAGCCTTGTTACTCTACCAGGCTTCCCTAGCTCTGGTATCCCCAAGTTTCTACAACTGGGCTCCTGTTGTAAGGGCTCATCTGGAAACCAGCAACCACCTGAAAAGAGGTTCCTCCGGGTGCTTTCTGAAGCTCTCTGATCCTCCACACATAGTAACATTCCTGTAGTTCCTTAAACAAACGATTCTTTCCTCCTGCAGGGCTTTTGCATTCACCACACCTTACAAACTCAACATGGTCCACATCTCTTCAATCCTGCATGTCATAGAAACTGTGATCTGTAGTATCTGGCTGGTGCTCTCCATACTGTGATGCAGAGACCAGGTGCCTTCCCTCTCGTAGCTTCAGCATCCCGTACGATCACTGGACCAACAGTGTGGAGTAGCGAGTGTCCGGTAAGATGTTTGCTATGTCGGTCTTCTGCATTGCTTCCTGTCACCTTTCTTTCTCTGCAATCCACTTGATGGCCACATCCAGTTGCAAAGTAGACTGGGAAATGTAGTCCACTCTGGCGTTCTTTACACAGAGGTGGTGTGGTAGGGGCTCCTGAACTCAGCAAATCTTGCTATGAGCCTTTATCTACCATGTCCCTACTCTGACTAATGAAACCGAATTCTCTGGGTACCTGCATTATTGCAAGTGCCTAGGACATTCTGGCACAAAGCTCCCTGAGACTGGGCACCACTCACATGGAGAGAGAAGCTTCTGGGCCTGTGGTTCCAGCAATACTATTGTTCCATGAGCCCCATGGCCATCGTGACAGGTGGCAGGCTACTTAGAAATAAGATGTTTGGCTATGCTTTGACAGTCCAGAGAATATGCAAGAGGCACTTTGGCTGCAGAGAACAACTTAATGGCCCCTTCTAGTAGAGAAGGCAAGGGTCTCCCCTGGCTGGGTCTGAATCAAGGATGGGAAAAGGTGGTGGAATCATGAGAGTCTCAGGAGACAGCTTGAGACAGTGCAGATGTACCATGGTATGGAGTTGAAAGAAGATAGGAAGTAGAGGAGGATGGAAGGAGGGAGGGAGATGAGGAGGGAGAGAGAGGAAAAGGCAGGGAGGGAGGAGGTAAGAGGACTGTGCTAAGCCATCATGGTCCTTAGAGAAAGTGTGAATAATAAGAAATACCCAGGCAAGTCATGGATGAACATCCTCTTCAGAAGCATCACGTCCAGGCTGATAGGAGACGTTATTCTCTGTTCTATAATTGTTCGTCCCGTAAACTTTTAATAAGACTCCTTACTAAATACGACAGCTTTATACTAATGGTCACTTGAAAGCACGGCGAAGGTGTATGTTACAGTTTTTATTTAGCTTTTGGCTGGAAAAATAATGATTCTGACTAGTTTAAGCAGCCAGGTGATTTATTATTAGATAAGCTAGTGACACAAAGATGTGGGCTTAGAAGACAGTCTCCCTCTGCAGCCACCGTGCTAGACTGGCCCACGTTCTTCCTCTTCAGATGGATGGAGCACGCTCCTGTAGGGCTCCTGGACATCCTCTTTGGCAGGCATCACTAACACATCCTTGGGAAAGTCCTTGTGGGCTCCAGAAGCTGCTCATTGGGTGCTCAGGGACCCTGATGCAAGCAGTCACCATGGATAGGTCAGAGGTGGCATGAGAACCTCACTTCTGTTACAGAGTCAATGAAAATGCAATAAATGGAATCATTACTGTCTTCATCCAAAGCACTTGGGTATTTTGTACCCTAGGGATAGAGGAGTGCCTGTCTGCCTTCGGATGGAGGAGTGCCTGTCTGCTTTCTGGGCTGCCACTACTGATCTTGTTGACATTTAGAGGCTACCCTTTCTCTGTGAGATGCTAAAGTCTTGCAGAGAAGGGTTGTGACTCCTGGGTAGGCCACCGAAGAGTGGCTAAGATGGGTCTCACTGAGTGCTACTTTTCTTCTGATGCTGGCCTCCTTTGCTGAGGCCAGGACTGGCCCTCACCCCAGTCTGAAGGCTCTTCTTTGCCTTTGAGGGTCTATTCTCCCAGGTCCTAACGGCAAATGAGCCCAGCCTTTGCTTTCAATCAGGCTAGAGTGGCAGAGAATTATGAGGTCACCAGACTCAGCGAGGCTGCGTGGAGACAGATCAGATACACCTGCAGGCAAAGTAGAGCCCAGGGGGCTGTTGCCTTGATCACCCTACTAAGGCATTAGCTGTGTCCCCTTTCCCCAAACCCATAGTGTTCCCAGTTACTGCTAAGCTGCTTTCCCTAGACTTCTCTTTGACAATCCCCACAGAATGCCTTTTTCTTATAGCAAAATAATAATAATAATAATAATAATAATAATAATAATAATAATAATAAAGAATCATTCAGAGTGAGGGCTAGGCTTGGGTTTCTATCTTGACTCACTCCTTCCTCACAGGGTGAGCCTGGGCAAGTCACAGACTTCCTTGAATTATCCTTTATGAAGGGAGGGTATCACTCCCTGCTGGGATTTGGGGAAGATCAGCAATTGGAGCCTGTGCTGTTCCTTTAGTTTTTTTGCCAATGTGATACAAACTGGAGTCATCTTGGAAGAGGAAACTGAACTGAGGAAAGACTTCCACTAGACCGGCCTGTGGGCATGTGTGTGAGGCATTCTCTTAATTAATGACTGATGTTCAAAGGCCTCGTCTACTGTGGGTGGTGGTGCCATCTTTGGGTAGGTGGTCGGGGTTTGCATATGAGAACAGGCTGAGCAAGCCATGGAAAGCAAGCCAGTAAGCTTACCTCTCCATGGTTCCTGCTTCAAGTTCCTGCCCTGACTTCCCTTCATGATGGACCATAGGCTGTAAGCTGACAACCCCTTAGGTCACGGTGTTCCTCACAGCAGCAGAAACAGACCACTATAGAACTCCGTTCTCAGAGCGTCTAGGGGTGCCAGCTTGTCCCTAGGGGAGGATGTCTTACTTGTACTCTCCTTGCTGCTGTCTTCTGAGTTGTGCCAAGGTGTGTGTGTGTGTGTGTGTGTGTGTGTGTGTGTGTGTTTAGGTTTGGCTTTGTATGTGTTGAAGGGAGACTCCCTACCCAGGGCTGCCTCAACTCAGCTCTCCCTCAACTGTTCCATGAGGGTAGGCTACCAACTTTCTTTCAGCAGATTCAAAACCCATATACATCAGGATCCGAGCTCCCACAGGCTAAGGGAATGCTGTTTTGAGGGCTGTTTTATTTGCTAGAGTGTTCAGGGGCTGGGGATTGGCTTGTAGTCTCTCTGTAGTGTTTCAGGAGGGTTTGCAGCTAAGGGGAAACAGGATTGCTCAGACCTTCTGGATGGCACTGGTTTGGGGCAAGGGTTCCCCTCCTGGGTACCCACACCCATGGGAGACATTTCCTCTTATTCAGTGAACAGAGGAGCAGCTGCAGGTGGTGGGCGGGTGGGTGAGGGGCAGTGGGCAATAGCTCTCACGTCTTCGGTGGAGACCCCAGAAATCACCCTCAGCAGCTGGGGGACTCCATTTCTTCTCCCTCCTCCCATCCCTCCCCCAGCATCATTTTGGCGCCGTTTCCTATCTTGTTTCTGTTGCTTGTGTCAGCACTGAGTGGCAGGTGTGCTAACTCCAGAGATGGAGCTGTGCCTGCCATAGCTCTGGAAAGACAGTGTCTACAGGAAGGGAGTCAGGAGTTAGGTAAGCGCAGAGAGCTAATGAGAAGGACATTCTGGGAGAGGGCAGGGGGGAGGCACAGGGTGGGTGCAGCCATGCTTGGTGTAATCCAGTGGGGCTGGCTCCATGCTGTGGTGGGGTAGAGGGGGAGAGATTCCTAAAGTCACTGATGGGGGAGTAGGGGAGCTTACTTCCTCCCTCCTGACCCCTCCCACATCTCTACTTTCTTTTTGCTTCCTTTCATCTCTCCCTCTCGTTCCTTCCACTCCTCCCTCCTTCCCACCAGCACAAAGGACTTAGGAGGTTCTGCAGTCTCTCTCGCTGGAGGTAGCTGCAGGGACTCAGACGAGGAGGTCCTGGTTTCTGATAACAGTTCACCGGTTGTCCAGTGGATGAAAAGTCTGAGAGCCTGGCTATGCCTGCAGTGGCCAGAAAGCTCTGGAAGAGCAGAGGACTGGGCCAAGGTGGAGAGGGCACCCTGGGTAGGAGGCCAGGTAGTACAGAGACAGGAGGACAGGAAAGTACTTGGTGGTCTGAAGGGAGAGCAGCTTTGGGATTTAATCACCCAGCCATTGCCCTGTAGACGTGGTGTACTTGGTGATTCCACGTTGACCTGATTTATCAGTCAGATGCTCACTAAGCCCTAGTGTTGGGTAGCCATTTCCTCCGTAGTCAGCCTTTCCGGAGCGGGGGAGGGGTTCCCAGGACTCAAGAAATGGAGCAATGTTTCCAAGGCTTAGGAAATCAGAAGATTCACAGGGCTCCTCACAGGGATAGAAACACAGTAAATACCTGCTGGTAGAGGAGACTGGGGTGGGGCCGCAGGCAAATGGCAGGGAGCTTGAGGGATGCAGCTTGCATGAGCTGTCACTCATGTGGGGTGGGCTTTCCCATGAGGCTGCTGCCCGAGAGTCACTTTTGTTCTTCTGGTAAGTAGCATAAAGCCAGTGGTTCACTGAGCTGGACCAGAATTGTTCCTATGGTCGGGCATGGGTACCCTATCTTGAGTGAATAGATGTTTGTTCATCTCTCCCCAGGAAAAGTCACACAACACCCCACCATGTGTGCCAGTCACTGGGGGTTCAGTGAAGGATAGACAGTCAGCTGAGATGCTGGCCCTCTGCAGGTTCTTGGTCCAATGGAGAAGGCAGACAGTGAACACTATATAAGGGAGAAACCTGGGGCCATGTCTCTGCTCCTTACTGTGTCATATGACCTGTAACCATCCAGCGTCCTTGGCTCCCAGAGTTGATAGTGCTTGGGGTACCTGTTTTGGGGACAGAACTGTGAAGTATCTAGCCTATAGATGTGATCTGGGGAGGGTGGTGTGGAGATGCTGAGCAACTATCTAAGGTCACAGCCATTGAAGGTGTACAGTGAGCCCACAGGTCTCAGGCACAGGCAGTCTGAGTGTTCCATAGCAGCATTCTGGAAGTCCACACATGATTTCCAGGTAAGAGACACACGTAGTTCTCCGTAGAAAACAAGGTTGTACAAATCTGGCCATTCACTTATGGGGTTCAATGCAGTAGAGAAGTCTTCAGAGGTGAGAAGTCATATAGGAGGCACTTGGGAACTCTCCTAGACTGTTTGGTTAAGGGAGGACGGAAGAGTGAAGGAGAAGGAGGAGGGGCAGAAAGGAAGCAGTTGGAAGAAGGAGAAGGAGGGAGGATGAGAAGAAGGGAAGGGGAGAAAGAGAGGGAGATAAATGGGAGGGTGGGAGAGAGAGAAAGGAGGAAAAAGGGGAGAAGGAGGAGGGGAAGGAGGAGGAGGAAGGGAGAAGGGGAGGAAGAAGGAAGAAGGGGAGGAGGAAGGGGAGGAAGAGGAGGAAGAAGAGGAGGAAGAGGAAGAGGAGGAGGATGAGGAGGAAGAGGAAGAAGGAGGAGGAGGAAGTGAGAAAACAGAGAAGGAGGGACAGGAGCAAGGAAGAGGGGGAGAACTGAGGAGTAGGGGAATTCTCTAATGGCATCCCCCTGCCAAATCTGGACTCTGGCTCCTCTTCCCCTGGATCCCCAGCACCAAGGCCCTGGAACTCCTGTGTGAGACCCCCTGAGCTGCCATCTGTCTTCTCTGCACTGGGGACTAACCTCTTGAGGTACTTTCTTCCAGGAACTCTTGGTGTTTCAGATCCCAGTCTGTGGGACTCTGCAGGCTCCTCCCCTGGCTTCTTTCTTTCCTCCCATTTTGCCTCAATTCATTAAGATGGCAAACTGGGCCCTTCTGAGGTCTACGGCGCCTGGGCATAACTTTACTCTCTACATAAGGATAAGGACCCTAGGAGCCAAGAATAGCTCATCAGTGGAGATGACACCTTCAGTC
This sequence comes from Grammomys surdaster, assembly GCF_004785775.1. Lineage (NCBI taxonomy): Eukaryota > Metazoa > Chordata > Mammalia > Rodentia > Muridae > Grammomys > Grammomys surdaster. Next base: position 382,949 of record NW_021620408.1, on the reverse strand, counting down.
ATCACCCAGGCTGGCCACACGATGGCGCCATGGGACCATTAAGCCCATGGCCAGCCTCTCCTAGGCACCCTGCTTACCACGGTGGCATTTCTGTCTTGTAAATGGTCTATTGGCACCAAGAGTTTTCTGCTTTGTTTGGTCACTGTCACCCTCTCATTACCATCCACGAGTGCACACCCTCATACACAACCACATATACACATATACACCCACCACACACAGAACACACAAGATGCAACCACATAGTCACACACGACACACAGACCATACACTCTAAACAGATGACACATACAGTCTACATACAGACCACACACATGTAGCCACAAACATATGCACCACACACATCAGACTACATGCATACAGACACATACATAATACACTATACAGACCGTACATATACAATTGCACATGCTACACAGCATATTACATACACATACCACCGCAACTCTCCAGAAGGATTTCGGGGAGGAAGTTAGAGAGCTCCCTACCTGCCCCACTCCCTCTACCCCTTCTTCCTCCTCCCCCACCCCTCCCCCAGCTCTGTTTCCCCCCCCCTTCCTCATTTAATGTTCCTAGGCATTTGACTTGCATCCTGGTCTGCCTGGGCAGATGGACCTTGGTTGCCCACATGGGGTCCCATATAGGTCTCTCCTCCTGGAAGCTCTCTGCCAGAGGTGACACAGGAAAAGGTTGTCTCAGCCTCCAGGCACCTGAGAAGGAACAAGAACTCAGAACTCCAGCCAAACATGGTGCTGACCGCTGACCAGTGTGGCTACTGGTGCCCCTTTCATGGACATGGTTTGAAAGCTCCTGGGGCCACCAGCAGGGCCAGGAGAGACTGGCTCGATGTGGCACTCACTGGGAGAGGTGACCAGAGTGAATTTCAGGAGTGCTCAGAGATCAGTGGTGAGTTAGAGTTATAACAACTGTGGCAGATGGCACAGGGAAGGGTCGTCCTGCCAAGTACTTAGTACCTAGTCCCTGCACTGGGCTGTGTCTTACTTTGATTACCTGGTACAGAAGGCAGGGGGCGGGGTTTAAGGTAAGGGGCGGAGTTTACAGTAAAAGAAACCAGGATTCGAGGCAGACATCGTTTTTTTTTTTTTTTTTTTTAAGGCGACAAAGCCCAGCATACAGGCAAGCTAGGCACATTTGATTTTAGGGTTGGAGAGGAAACCTCACCAGTTAACTCACGGTTACACCGCAGCCATTGTTGCAGGCTTTTTCATTTCTCAGCCATTGTTTTTCTGTTGGATTGTCCCGCAGCTGACGTCAGATCCTGATTTAATGAAGCAATAACCAGGGAAATGGCTTCCAATTGATTATTAAGCATTTGTTTATTAGCGCGCAGTATCTCTGACCCCAATAGCTGTTAAGTAGTCATTAAATATCAAGGAAGATGTTTCTGTTTATATATTTTGTTTATTTACCGCCATGAAAACATCATTGCATCAATTAAATGTCGATTAGGGGGGACTGCGATTTGAATTAGATTATATACACAGCGTCAAATCATTTTCATGTTTCTGAGATACAATCTATTTTTCTTTTGATATTCAGTAAGACTCTATCCAAGTGTTACCGGCTCAGACTGGCTGGGGTGATGGCTGACTTCATACCCTTCCTGGTGCTTGCTCCTTTCTGACTTTGCAGCCTGGGATAGCATGAAGGTGCATCCCTTCAAGGTGGTCATTTGTGGAGGGACTGGCTAGTTGCCCCTGTCATTTTTGGTTTAAAAAATATTTTTTTCTCCTTGCCTCCCTTCCTCCTTCCCTCTCCTCCATCTCTTTTTCTTTCTGTGTTTGTGTGAGCATGCATACATGACTGCATGTTTGCCTCTGTGTGTGTGTGTGTGTGTGTGTGTGTGTGTGTAAGCCCCGAGCTGATGATAGGTATCTTCTTTGATTGCCTTCTACTTTATTTATTGAGACAGGCTCTCTGGAGAAACCTGGTGCAAGCTGAGCGATGCAGCTTGCCCCAGGGATCCCATCTCTTCCTTCTAAGGGCTGAAATACAGGAGGCCGCCATGTCTGTCTTACACATGGGTGCTAGAAATCCAAACCCAGGTCCTCACACTTGTGGGACAAACACTTCAGCCACCGAACAGTCCCTTTACAGTCTCTCTAGCCCTGAGGTAATTTCTTAGAAACAAACAAACAACAAAAACAACAACCACAAACTCCAGCAGTCACCACAAACCCTTTGATGTTTCTCTCCAAGGTTGAAGAACTGAGTTGCAGACATGAGACTAAACTTACACCAGAAGCATTGAAATTGGGAATGTGTCTTCTATCATAGCCGAGAATCATATTGCTACACAGATTCTTATATCTTAAAACAAAGATTCAAAAGAAAGTTCAGAGGGTACCAATTTTGAGAAAACAAACAAAAATACTTATGAGAAACACCTATACGCATTTTAAAACTTAGTTTTGAAATAATGAACACGAATTATGTATTATTTATCATGTCCATGATCGTTACAAGACGTGTATATGCTGAGGTGTTCAATGAGCGTCCTGGCTTCTTGTGTCTTTTGCTTGAAGCACAGGAGGGTCAAATCCAGTGCCTTGCTCATACAAGGCAAGCTGGTACCTCTGATCCAAGTGCCCAGCTCTTCCTTCTTGCCTTTCACAGCGGTGGAGAAGGGACCACCATGAGGGATCCTGCCTCAATTGAGCCCATCAGACTGAGAAGGGAACATCCTGTTTCCAGATTCCACCTCCTGTTCTGCATGAGGGTGATGGGGGGCAGAATCTCCCCTGGGAACAGGGATACCTGGTGTTTTGAGGATGGGTGAAGCAAGTTACTCTTTCTTCCTCCTTCTCCCACCCCCAGGCCATCCCAGAGAGAGGCCGAAGAGGCCCCCTGTGGATGCTGGGTGGGATCAGCCCTTTAGGAATCACACACAGGATAGAGGGAGAACGGAGACAGAGCAGAGGAGCAAGCCAGGGTCTGGTTCCTTCCGCTCATCAGTCAGCACAGGGTAGGGGCAGCCCTCTGATCCAGGCCAGGGTATATGCAGGGATAGAGAGGAAACAGAAAGGATGAACAGAGACGGTAGTGAAGTGAGCCAGCTGTTAGTTTAGGTCAGTCATTTGCTCATTGAAACATTCCCCGACATCAATCTCCTCTTACCTGGCTGTTTTTGTTGAATGAAAAACTGAACTTTTCTATCCAGTGGCATCTTCTTGAGTGAATCCAATGTGGACAAAAGCTGAAGTATTTCGTGGCAAAGACGTCATGCTTGTCCCTTGTCCCTTGTCCATTTATCTAGAGTTTACACTGCAGGAATCATCTTGCTCTGTGTACACACTCTGAGCCTTCTATGTTAGTATCCAGCTAACCCTACCCTCAAAATCGAGTCCCCAGCTGGCCAGAGCAGACACTAGGAATAGGATTGTCTCAAAAATCTCAGGCTCGCCTGTGGTGTTCAGGTTCCATAAATCTGAATTTCACCCAAGAATGTGTTTTAGATAAGACGCCTATGTAATTCTGTGCCACAGGCAAGCTAGGATTAGGTTAGGCTGCTGAGAAGCCCAGGGACTGACAGCTAGGGAAGCGGTCTGGCCTGGTTGTGTTGATGTTGCTGTGGCACAGTGTCCCACACAAAGAACTTAAGGGAGGAGTGGTTTTTCTTGGCTCATAGTTTCAGAAGGGTTCATCCATGGTTGCTTAGCCCCATGTTCTTAGGCAGAATATCATGGCAGCGGGGATGTGCTGGGGGAAAGGCTGCTTACCTCATGACATGAAACAGAGAGAGAAAAGAAGAAAATGGCCCAACCACTCGTCACTTTCTTCTATCAATTGGTCTCATGTCCTAAGAGACCAGAACAGCGCTATCAGCTGGGGACCAAGTGTTCAACACACGAGCCTGTGTGGATGTTTCTTGCTGAAATCAGCTTGCTCTCAGAGCTGGTCCAGTACCTGTGTGAGATGAAGAAGGATGCTTCCTGGGCTCTCACTGGCCTCCCCCTATCCTGCCCTCAGCAGTAACCATTGGCCATGCTTTAGGTGTGAGTGCATCTTTCAAGGGACTCAGTGATGCCCATTCACACTGCTCTGCATCCACACCATGCATCTCCAGAGCCTTTCATCTTTCTGTTCCCTCTCCCTGTGAACTTGACCTCGGCAAGCACCTCCTGTGAGTGGGGTCACGTGGTGTTTATACTGCAGTGTCTCACTCAGCACCATGTTCCAAAGGCTCGTCCATGCTGTAGTATGTGACAGAGTTTCCTTTACAGGATATATAATGTTCGGTGGCATGCACAAGCATATTTCATGGTTTGCCCATTCATTTGTCTGTTAATGGCCATCTAGCTTGCTCCTAGGTTTTGGCCATTGGGGATGATGACATCATAGTGAATGTATGTGATTCTCTGAGATCCTACTCTCCATTCTTTTGGGTGTATGCCTAGAAGCTGAGCTGCTGGATCATATGATGCTTCTATTTTTAATTTTTTGAGAAGCTTGTTTTCCACAGGGCTGCACCAACATCCTTGCCAATCCTTATTTAGTTGTTGGTAGTACCCATGAATGTGAGGTGATGTTGATACATTTTAAATAAAGACACTATCAGCTTTGCTGCATAAAAACTATTCCAAAAGCTCTGGGTCAAAACAATTACCATCTGCTTAGCTTACCAGTTCTCTGTGTTGGTAATGTGGGCTGAGCTCAGCTGGGTGGTTCTTCTGGTCTTGGCCAGGCTCTGGGTGTCTAAGGCGGCCTGTGGGCTGGCTTATCTGGGATTCCTCCAGTCTGGATGGTTTATTGGTATTTTCTGTCACCCATCTCTCATCTCACAGGCTATCCCAGTTTGTTCCCAGGAAGGCTGGGCGGAGCTCCAGAAGGATGAACTGAAGCTTGCACAGAGGCAGAACACCATGACTTTCTCTAGATTTTGTTTGTGAAAGTGTACCGGGAGGATAATCTGGACTCAGAGAAAGTGGGGAAAATCTCACCATGTCATGGGCAGGTCTGCACAGGATTGTAAGTGTGGGATAGACCTTAGCAACAACAAGAACAGCAGCAACAACAATGACAACTACTTATGATTATTTTGCAAACTATGTAGAATAATGTTTCATCAAAGAAGGCAGCCTTAAGAATTTCATCTGCAGTTTGGTCTGATGGGCTCCTCCTACTTGTGAGTCTCAGAGGTGGTGGTTCACACCTGCAAAATGAGGCTATTCTGAGAATTGTGGAATCAAGGCCGTCAGCATGACTTCACATTGGAGCTCCCCACACCCCTAGAAATTCATGAATATTTTCAAAGAAGTGATTCTTTTACACGTGAGGCGTAGAGGTCCAGACTTAAAGCGTCCATTCACATGTCACACTCTGTTCATGGAGCCCTATTCTGTTATCAGGAGCCATCATGCTTTTGGTTATCTGCAACTTTTATAAGAGGCCATTCCTGACTCTCCCTCAAAGCCACGGTGGCCAAGGAGCCTCCCATTGAGCTTCACAGTCTGTTCAACTACTCAGAAAGCAAAAGCCAACTGGGAGCTAAAGGCTCCCACAGCTCAGAGCTTTTCTATCTGGATAGATACAGAGTTCAGTTAGATCTAAACAGACAGCTCCTGTTGGAAGGGCATGGGAGCTAGGTATGCAGGCAGTCTCCACAGACGATAAGTCAGCTTCAGTGGCCCAGCTTGGAGAAAGTTTACTGCTTTATTGTTTTGATTCTGGCTAAAATAATACTACATAACAGAGTACATCAAAGCTGTAGGCAATGGCTAGAAGCATTGCGTTTCTTTCCCTCTGTGTCTAGGAGTGCCTGGGGCCTCAGCTGACCTTGACTGGTCCATTGTGTGATTCCAGAAAAAATGGACTAGGTCTATGCCTTAGTCAGCTTTAACTGCCAACTTGACACAACTCAGAGTTAGACCCTGAGAAGAAGGTCTTAATTGAGGGCTTGCCCAGATCAGACTGGCTGTGAGCGTATCAGTATGGGGTTGCTTGATTGTTGATTGATGTAAGAAGGCCCAGTCCACTTTGGGTGTCACCATCCCTACCCAAGTGGCCTGAGTAAACCAGCAAACAGAATTCTTCCGTAGTTTCTGCTTCAAGCTCTTGCTTGAATTCCCAGCCTGGCCTTAATGATGACCTGTGACCTGTGAACTGAAATAAACTTTTCTCTCTCCTGTGTTGCCTTTGGTCTCAGTGTTTTTTTTTTTGTTGTTTTTTTGTTTTTTTGTTTTTGTTTTTAATCACAGGAACATCCCAGCTCTGCTCCACAAAACTTGCGATGCCTGAACTATTTATTATTGGCTCTTCACTGAAAAAAGGTGCCGGTGTGTTGTGTGTCATGATTTTAGGACAAAATTAAGAGTAAGGTAAGAGAACCCAGGTTTCACAAGCACGCTTTTGGAGTGCGGTGAAGGAGGCAGTCTCTCATCTGGATCTAAAGGATGAGCATGAGGAGTGAGGCAGAGGCAAGGGGAGAGATGACTGAGAGATGAACATGGACAGAGATGGCACGGGGATTCTGGCTTGATCCGCCTGGAACCTCAGGTGAGGTGGAGGCTGAGGGAAGAGGCTGTGAGATAGTGCTGACTGCATGCTGGGGTGGCTGCCTCTCAGGAAGCTGGTATTTATAGCAGTGGCGTGTGCTATGCTGGCTGCTAAGGGCATGCAAGCATTTCCTTCTCAGTTCCTCTTAGGTCTAGACTGTATTTGCAACTTACAGGTTTGAAGCTGCACACAGCCATGGGGAAATGGCATGAACAGAGGTGGACATGTTATAGAAGGAGATTCAAGTGTGTCTGCCACCCACCGTGAGCTCTAGGAGTGAGTGCTGGTTAGAACATACGAGTGCACCCGGACCAACCTCATGTTCCCTATCACATCTGTTTCAGACATGTCTCAGCCTCAGATGGTCCTGTGGCCACACTCAGCTGTCACCTGCTCTGACAGCTTCAGGTTCTCCCTCTTCACCGCTTGTCTGTCTCGACTTGTATAAAGCCAGTATGCTCTGAAAAGCAAATCTCCACAACACACAGCAGGGCAGCTAGGCTCACAAGAACATCACTTATCTCTTTAGCACATGCCACAGACTGACTCTCTAAGGGATCGCCAGGTCCAGACACAACCTTGGAATCCTGCTCAGCACAAGCTCAGGCATCACTTTTCTTTTCTTTCATCCAGGGAAGAGGGGTCAGCTTGTCCAGTACTTCCCACACAAACCTAACCACAGTCTTCTGTCAGCCGGTGTTTTCCCAACTCTGCCTTTGACCTGGGATTCAATGCAACTAAACAAGTGTTCACTGAGAATGCACAGAGTTTCAAAGCGCAGGATGGATCCCCAGTCTGGGTGCCCTGAGGAGCTCACATGGGGATGAGCGAAATTACTGACTTCAGCATCCCCTGGATAGGCAGTGCAGCTCTGCCAATGCTCAGGAATGAGTGGGCCGACTCTGGGTGGGCTGGACTAGGCCTTTCCTACTTGAGATGGGGCCATACCTGGGTGTGACTATGTAGCTAAGACCTTAGCATCTCAGACTAATGGAATAGCTATAGCTTGAGGCAAACAATGAAATCAGGTTTTTGTCAAGCTGCAGTCAGGGAACATGGTTTGAGAAATGGGTACAGTGTCAGGTCTTTGAAATGTTCTAGTAGGGTAGTGCATTCTAGGACTCTGTGTCTCTAGGCACAGTTGAGAAAAAAAAAGTTGTCTAGCAAAGAATTAAGCTCTCAGAGCCTCAGTTCTCAAAGCAATGACAGATGAGGGAAACTGAGGCAGAAGTTCCTGACTGTGGTAAGATGGTATGGATGTATATTGGGACTTCTGAGATTCACCAGGTTTTGAGACAACATTAACTGTTGGAAACTTGTGTCTGAGTTGTTTCCTTCCTTCTTCCCTCCCTCCCTTCTTTCTTTCCTTCCTTCCTCCCTCCCTCCCTCCCTCCCTCCCTCCCTCCCTCCTTCCCTCCCTCCCTTCCTTCCTTCCTTCCTTCCTTCCTTCCTTCCTTCCTTCCTTCCTAAGATTTATTTACTTTATGCATGAGTATGTATGTATGTATGAGTATGAGTATGTATGTATATCTGTATGTATACCTGCATGCCAGAAGAGGGCATCAGATCCAAGAATAGGTCGTTGTGAGCTACCATGAGGTTGCTGGAAATTGAACTCAAGACCCCTGGAAGTGCAGACAGTGATCTTAACCACCCAGCTACCTCTCCAGCCCCATGGCTGAGTTTTCTGACCTGTCTCACCCCAACTAGTGCTAGCCAGGTTCCTGATCAGGGCCAGGCACGGGAGTCACTTAGTATGACAGATTTGTTCTCTTGGAAAAGTGCCTAGTCCTGCAGCCCAGCCGCAGAGCTGTCTCTCTGCAAGGGCTGGCAGTCACACACTGTTCCCAAAAGGGACACCTCATGCCTGAGAGAGCTTGCCCTTCCACGGAGATTTCTAGAACTTACTAAACAGTTGAGAGAGAGAGAGAGAGAGAGAGAGAGAGAGAGAGAGAGGACACATACATTCCAGCCGCTACTCTGTGAACAGCACACTGCTTCATTGGGATCAGTTTGCAAACTTATTTCTTTAGGATGAAGAAAGAAGAAAATTATTATTAACATATCAATGGCTCCTCCATGCTGAGAACAAGATTACCCTGAGCACACACAGGCACCCAGGGAGGGACAGACTGTATCTTAACCGTGCCCTGTCCCCGTCCCTGTGTCTCTTTCTTCCTTGCCCCACCCCCACTCCTCTTTTTATTTTATTTTATTTTTTTTCATTCCTCTAAGCTTATTTCTCTTGAAATTTCCACCTTGTGGCTGTGTACTGCTGACTTCACATTTGCTGCAGTGTGAACTCCACATCTGTGAACGGATGACAGGAAAGATTAATGGCCCTGCTCCCTTCTCCTTGACTGTGGGCCCAGCTAATGAATAAATAAATAAATAAACAAACAGAGCTCCAATCCCCTAAATAGAGACCCAGAGCCGGGGAGAAAACAGCGTTTTGCTGAATCCATTCTTTGAGGAAAAACCCAACCTCTAATGATCTCTGATTTACATAGTCGGCAGTTTTTCACTAAACATTTTACGAAGACACAAAAGTTTGGGGTGGAGGGATTACCCCCATGCTTGTGCCAGACAGAGGCAGGGGGCTCTGACAGGGCCTGACAGGGACTGGTACAGAGCTGGGCTGGTCGTGGGTGAGCAAATTTCCCACCCACACTGTCTTAGGCCAGGGACCCTTGTGCAGTTTGTCGGAGAGAAAGGGACTCCTCCATGGTCTGAGCGGTCTTCCTTGGGAGCAAGGGTTGCTGGTGGTCTGTCAGTTTTAAAGGTCTACAACTATGAGCAGAGGGAGCTAATTCCTTCCTGCCGTCCCTCTTGTCCCCAGTTCCTGTGTAAGAGAATCAGACTTGAGCATCTTAAATTTAAGCACATGTACAGATGAGCGGGTGATCTCACCAGGGTCAGGATTCTCTGTCAGGCTCTGGATGGGGGCTGTATGCATCAGTGGCAAAAGTTCCCAGGTGAAGTGAGTGGTCCAGGGACCATGCTTAGAACTGGGAGCTGAGGAGGCTGCTGTAGCTTCAGTTCCAAACCCTCCTCTGGGGCTCTTGTGTGAAGCTCCCTACCAGCCCCAGCCAATGACGCGATATGGATCTGCTTACCCAGGTCCCTCAGCCTAACCCAATACGGGCAAGCTTTCTTTCCAGGTCAGACTTGGGGAGTCTGCATATACTGAATGCTTTAGAAGTCACCTTTCACCTACTTACCTCATTTTTAACAAAGTCCACTTTTTGGATAGGAAGATGCTTTAGTGGCAATGGTCTGGTAAAGGAGCAACAAATTCAGAGTCAGCAAAGTGTCTTCAGGCCCAAGGTAGGCTGCCGAAGTCTGGTATCCAAGGAAGCATTTTCTGGAGGCACTCCACAACTTGAGTTTCTCTGTAGAGGCTTTGAAGGGCAGAAGGCATAGATACCAATTACCAATCCGAGCCTTCCTGTCCTTAGTACACAGCTCAGTTTACTCTCATTGACATGGAAACAGAGGTGAGACCAGCCCAGAAGGAACCAGGACAGGGAGTCTCTGGTGATGGACATCTCCCTGTAACAGTGGACCCTCTGGCTCAGGCAGATTTGGCTTGAGGAACCCAAACAATGTTCAGGTGGGCATACTTGAATTTGGCCGTTTGGTGGTGAAGGATCATTTGTGTCAGGGACACGAACCCTGGCTATCTGCCCTTTTCTCATCCCCCAGGCAAGATGGCAGACTCATTCTTATGTTTGCTTCCTAGGTGTAAGTCAGCCTTTGAAAACCCAGAGCCAAGCTGGCTGATTGGGTGCAGCTCACCTTCTTCCCTGGGTCATCCTCAAATTCGCCCCAGTGTCCTATTCTCTGGAGTCCCTGCCCACACCCCACTCACTTGCCAGAGCCTCTGTTACTCACCTATAAAATAGGGACTAACTATAACACCTCCTTTATAGAGTGGGGGATGATAAGCAATGGCACGCAGGCCAGGCTCACCTCCATCACAAATGCCTCATACCCTGCCCTGTGGTTGCTTTTGAGTAGCGTCTCCTTCCCTGGAGCCTTGCTATGCTTCGTCTGATCATTTTTTTTTTTTTTTTTGAGAAATAAATCCCAAGAGATTTAAAAAATGGCTACAGCTAAAGAATTTAGAAAATTGTATAATGTTATTTGTCTTAAGGAATAAATCAGTTTAAATTAGCTTTTCTCCTCAAATTTATTTGAGCAGGGCGTATTTTGGCATAGCATTTATTAACAACTGTGGTATCGGGAGATGAAAGGAGCTTAGAGTTAGCTCCAAAACCTGAATTCTGGGCTTGTACCTGGGTGTGTGTCTGGCAAGCTAAAGAGGTGTCTTGGATACAGGTGTCTTCATCCTTTGTCACCTCCTGGCTGTTCCAGCACTGGGCTCCCTGGGGGCTTTAGTGTCTATTGTCTCTGCACCTTATGTTGACCTTGACCTTGGAGCCACCGAGAGAAGCACCTGGAAGTCCCTGCTTTATATAGCTATAAAAGAGGTTGCTGTAGTGATGGAGTCCAACTCAGACCATGCTCTCTAAGGCTGATGCTGCTCCTGGCATGCCATGACCCATAGAAGCTCATCACTATACAAGGAGATAGTAGACATCTCAATGCAAGCATGTGAGACACGGCCAGAGAGAATTTCTGCTGCTTTTTCTGGGAAGGCAGTAGCACCCATCATTTATACCTCAGGGAGGGGCCCTTTGCAATACCTGATGAATATGTCAGCATCTGGTTGCTGCTGTATCAAAAGGCCACAGATAAGGTATCTTAAGACTGCTCTGAAGGATTGAAGTCCAAAGCCGGTATCACTGGGGCTCCATCCAGAAACCAGATAGGGCAATCTGTGGGCTGGTTACCTCTCTTTCAGTCCCCTATAGCTGCCTGTGTTATTTGGCTTGAAGCTACGTCTCTCTGAGCCCTGCATTCCTGGCCATAATGCTGTCTACCTTCTATTTGTATCAAAATTTCTTCTCACAAAGATACGGGTGAGAGAGAATTTTAGGGTCTATTTGGATAACTCAGGATGATCCTCACATAGAAAACTCCTTTATTTGATCATGGCTTCAGTATGTTTTCATAGAGGATGAGGCTCTGGTAGCCTTTTCTGGACGGAAGCTTTGTCCAGCCCAGTAAAAATGTAACTAGAGGATATCCAATGGTTGGCTGGAGGGGAAACATTCCCAGTCTCCTTGACCCACTGGGTAAAAAGTTAATGTTCATAATCCTGTTGTATGACTTTTCCTGGGGAGACATTACCCCTTATATAGAGAGTGCCCACACCCCAAGGGAAGAAGGATTCTATTACCATGTCCAGCTTCGTGCAGCAATGGTTTATTATGGTTATTTACACAATCACAGGTGACTTGAAGGCAGCTGCAACCCTGAATGTAACCCCAGCTGTTTCCCTTTTCTTATATAACTTGTGGAGGAGAGGCTCGTGAACCCCTTGATCATCCCTCCTCTAAGGAGGAAATGTTAGTAAGTTCTCAGAGGGTCTTATGTGGTCCACTAACAGTATTCTATTTCAAGATGGTGAAGGTCATGCCAAAACCCAAGGAGCAGCATAGTTCTCCTGCATGATCTTCTAAAGGGTCACTGATAGATTCAGAGTCATTTGTCTACCGCAGCGAACTCCTAAGCAACGCATTCCCCACCAACGACTTCCCATTATTGCCTAACTTTGCACTCTAAAAATTCCTGGGATCCTCTCCTAAGAGAGAGCTATGGCTTAACTTAACTATGGCTTCTAATTCTTCTCTCAGGGTTTGCTTCTGGGGCCCCCAGCATGAGAAAGCCACCAAGCACCAACTTCATCATGTCACTATCCTTCAAATTCTGAAGTCGAGGTGTGTGCTCTAGACATGTATGTGGATGTAGATGCAGTATGTTGTGTCAGCCACCAGACCTTTAGGAGATACACCTTCCCCTGAACCAGTGAGTACCACGGCCCCTCAAAGCAGGTGCATACATACAAATGTAGAAATACCACCTCTGAGTCTACTTAGTACTGCTCCTGTGTATACGTGTGTAAGGCTGGGATTGGATAGTCAATTAGGGGGCTCACTCCTTCCTCTTGAGGCACTCATTAATTGCCTGTAGCTTTTCATCTAGGGGTGGGGCCTTGTGAGATTTCCCCCACCCATAGTGACGTGCCAACTGGTGTTGTCGTTGTGCAGGTCTTGTTTGGGCAGCCATATTGTTGACATGTCACAGGTACAGCCTCCTTGTCCTATGTAGAAGACATAATCTTGCACCAATGTCCTGGTCCTCTGGCTTTTAGATGCTAACTACTCCCTGTTCTGTGATGTTCCACAAGCTTTAGATATAGAGGTTATGTTGTAGCTGAATCAGCCGGGGCTGGGCATCCCACTGCAAGCTGTTGTCTGTATTGTTTTGGGAGTCTCTTGGACTCCTCTGATCAACAGCTTGAAGAAAGGTTTTGAATGTCTGGGCTTTTCTTTGCATGTACTTGGGTTTTTTTTTTTTAAGAGAGTCTATGCCTCTTGAGGGGAGCATTATTATCCCAAGTGGTGTAATTTTATTTAAACTACACACACACACACACACACACACACACACACACACACCACACATACCACACACATACCACACACACACATACCACACACACATACCACACACACACACACACCACACACACAAACGCACACAAACAAACACAAACACACACATTTATTTTATTTATTTTAGGTAAACATAAACTAGCATAAATCCTTAAGGCATTCACGAACATCCTTAGCATTATTTATTCCTCTTTCCTCTGTATTGCCCTCCCTCCTCTTGCTCAGTGCAAGCCCTTCTCCCTCTTTTTTCTACCCCTCCCCCACCATAGCACCTGTGTCTTACCATTCCCTTCTCCAGAGCTTTTTTATTTTATTTATTTTTATTTACGTTTATTTACATGTGTGTCTGTCTCTGTGTATGCATATGCGCTCGTGTGTGTGTGTGTGTGTGTGTGTGTGTGTGTGTGTGCAGGTGAGTAGACTGAGAGGGTATAAGATCCCCTGGTGCTGGAGTTATATGCAGTTGTATGAGCTGCCCGATGTGAGTGTTGGGAACCAAATTCAGGTCCCTCTATAAGAACAGAAAAAACTCTTAAAGTTCCAAGCCATCTCTCTAGCCCCCTCTTTCTAGATTCTGTATATTAGAGATCTGCCCAAGCCCCCGACCACTAAACAAGCCTGTAAGAGCTCCATCAGAGCTGTCACTCCTCAGCAAGCAGTAGGTTGTTCTGCCCTGGCCTTCCTTTCCTCCTCTGCCACTCCTCACAGCTCCGACCTGACACTGACCCCAACCGTTTGGACCCTCAGCCCAGCACTGACTGACTTTTTCCAATATGTCTGTCTATGACTTTGTGAGATGCCATTTTCTTTGTTTGGAACAGATTTATGTACGTACATATTTTCAACTATCTGTGGAGGCCCATGGTCACAGTTGCTGTCTCTTCCCTGTGTCTCTCATTGAACCTTCTGTCCATCACCGGACACCTCTGCAAAGCACGCATTATCTGTAGACCCCATACATTAGTTGGCATCTGTCTACAGAACATCTAATTAGAACTCTCACTTTATATCTAAAGTTTATCCTAAGCCCACCCAAGCTCTCTGCTTCCTCCTTTTAGGGCTTATAGGTTAAGTGACACTTCTGCTTGGGCTGTAAGCACTTCAGTGTCTGATGAACTCTTGGGGACCAACAGGAAACTCAGCCACTTTTCTAAGCTTCCTGATCAACAGTTCTTCCCATCACATGTAAATATGTTGAGAGCAGAATTCAAGAGAGGATCAGGGATATATCTTCTTCAGTTGCCACAGAGTCCCTCTAGCCTCAGGGCTTCATCTGGGATCATTAACTTTCTCTTCCGTTTCTCTTCAGCTTTCTCTTTCTTCTCTTTCCCTCCTTCACCTCCCCACTCTCCTCCTTCTCAGAACTAAAGATTGTCTTCCAGGTCATATACAGAGAATTCCTGTTGCTTCTCCTTTCTGAGTAAGTGGCTTATGGTGGCATTTCTATCAAGACTGTTGCCGACATTTGCTCACCTGTTACTCCTGGCTGCTTGTCTTTCATCATCAAGGCCCTAGAAATCACTAGAGGATGAGATGGATGGAAAGACTCCCCTTCTGTGTTGTGGAGACAGCTATAAGGAAACTCTCCAACTTCTTAGTACGTGCCATTCTTGTTCCTTCTCCCTTTTCTCCATATTGACCAGCCTCTCACTCTTACCACTGTGGAGCCCCAGCTGCTGATGACTGGAGAAGTCTCCAGAACCTGTGGCTTTTCCTCACTGATAACTAGCTATCCAGGAGGGAGACCAGAAAGCTAAGGGGAGAGGGTGTTTGGGAGCAGAAAGATGCCCATGGCTCACTAACATTGGGTTGGGAAAGTCCTGCAGATGAAACCCACCTCATAGCTACCAGCCCATAACACATGAGGGCTCATCTCACGTCCTGACTTGGTTTGGGTCTGTTGCTGTGATAAAATACTGATCCAAAGCAAGTTGGGGAGGAGAGGGTTTACATGACATTTTGTTGGGGTATTGGTCTGATGCTGCTATGTATTCAGACACTAAATACAGGCTCCCCTAATTTGACTGCAGTCTCATTGAGAAGTACATTCTCAGGTACACTAAATGATGTTATGTAAAGTTTGCTCAACAACCTTCTCTGACTGGTTAAATGAAAGTGGCTGACAGCCAATTACTGGGGAGAATAGAAGTAGGCAGGGCTTCCATTATGGGGCTGGGGGTCACAGGTAAGGACCACGAGGAGAGGGAGAGTGAGGAGAAAGGAGACTGAGAGAGCCGGAGGTTGCCATTAGATGGGATGGACCGGAAGCATGTGGCAGAGAGAAGTGCCCTCTGAGGACAGACTGACGAACAAAAGCAGCCTGGGCTAGACTCTAACAGCAAGTAACTTGGGGAATGCAGTTGGGAAACAGCTAGTATAGTATACACAATAGTTTTCAGGGGTAGTTTCAGCCTAGTAATTGTGCTAAAGTTGATTGAGTAAGCAGATAGGCTTGTCTTGATTATTGGGGGTTGGCTGGGTCATATTAAGAACTAATAGAGTTATTAAAAACCTTACAACTACAGCTTTCATGTCCCAGTCACAGTCACCACTGAGGGAAGCCCAGGCAGGAACACAGGCAGGAGTAGAGGAAGGAACACAGCTTTCTGGCTTGCTCTCTCCCTGGCTTGCTCAGCTACTTTTCTTAGACACATCCAAAGCTCACTTGCTCAGGAGTGGTACTGCCCACAGTGGGCTGGGCCCTCCCACATCAACCGTCAATCACGGGAATGTCGCATGGACCAATCTGATGGAGATCATTCACAATTGAGATCCTCTCTTCTCAGATATGTATAGGTTTGTGCCAAGTCGAGAAAAACCAACCAGCGCATTACCTTTGCTCGTCATATGTGACTTTCCCCAGTGTCACACTTTTAATCTTCCTCTCTGTCATAGATCAGGTGGCTGATGCTTATGTTTCTGTTTTGGAGATGGAGATACTGAAATGTAATGATCCCAAGGCAGAGGGATGTAAACGCCGGCAGCTCGGCACCATATGTTTTATAAAAGCTACAGAAAGGCATAATGCAGTGGCTGGCCCTGGTACCTGAGAAAGGGAAGGTGCACCACACTGGCCATCACTGCTGAAGGTGTGTGAGTGTGTCAAAGCCTATGTAATCCAGGGGTCATTGCAGCAGAGGCAGGGGCAGCCCTTGAGCTCAGTTCCACTCCTGTGGTCTTTCCAGCACACCACACAGCTCACTTGATGTCTGGCCATATTAGAGGAAGGTTGAGGGAGTTGCCTCAGGTGAGATTAGAGGGAGAATATCTATTTTCTTACCTAAAACTCCCCATCACAAAGTGATCCTCACCTATTGCTTTTAAAGACTACGCAATCTCATGTATCCCAGGCCACCTTGTGCTCATCAGGTAGCCAAGGATGACTGGGAACTCCTGATCCTGCATCTACCTCCTGAGGGTCGAGAGTCCATGTGTGCTATACTTAGCTGTTTGCTTTAACATCTTGCTCTCCGTCTGTTTCCACTGTGAGGGACCAGGACAAGACATATTTCATTCCTCCCAGTTGCCATGATGGCTAGTGATACGTGTCCACAGGGTTTGTTTTCTGTGTGGCAGGGAAGTAGTGTAGGTCTTGTAGTGGGGCCTGTGGTGGACACCAAAGGTGAACATGGGAGCAGGTTGGATGGTTCTATCAATGGTTCGCTTGTTCCTTGCGCCATCTTGAAACTACGTCATTCAGTGACAGGCCAAGCTGATTGTATTTGTTTAGACTCACCTGCTGGAGTTCCTGCCCTGGCTTCCCACAGTAGTGGGAACTGGGAGACTGGGACACGAAAGCTTCATTCTCTACCTTAACAGCTATGCGCGCGCATGTGTGCGCACACACACACACACACACACACACACACCCTCACACACACTCACACTAATACTCATTTCTAGGTCCCAAGTACATGTAGGCTTTGGGGACAGAGCAACCTCTTAATTCTAGGCCTTTATCGCAGGAGCTGGGGTTTTGGGGGCAGGTGGGTGGGTGGGTGGTGATAGGGAGTGGGGATCCGAGCTGTCACTTTGCATTGCAAAGCCTCTATCCATAATGCATAAAGGGCCTCCACGAGTGGCCACAGCCTCCTGTCGTCCTGAGGCTCAGGGAAATTAGACAGCTTCAGAGCCCCTTATGAAAATGCAATGTATTACCGCTGCTTTTTTGACTAGTGAATTATGCATTTGAGAGCGACAAATTCCTAGATGCGGCCTTTATTAGGCGCCCAGAGTCAGGTGGGTGACAAGGAGGCCTGCCAAGCTCTGACAGCATGCTTGATAACTTTTCTGACTGTGCTTCCCGGAGGTGGTGTTGATATTATGTATTTCTCCCCTCTTTCATTTTATCAAAACGTTGATGCTGGAGATTATTGCTCTATTTATGCATTTGGAACCTCTTCCTGGGTCAAAGGGCAACATCATTTCAAATGACAAAGGCATCCATGGAGACCTTTTTTTTTTTTTTAAAGCCTATCTGTTTCACGTGTCTGCAACTCTGGCATTCTCTGGTTTTTAAAGACCTATCTGCTTGGAGGAGCCTGCTCCTTCATGAACTTCAGGCCTTTAGGTGCAAAGCAGCGTGGGCCAGCTCCTGCCACTCTGTCTGCAAGGAGGGACCTGTGGCAGTGCCAAGGCTATAAAACTCATCTTCCCTGGGATGGGAGTTGGGGACGGTAGGCAAAGAGCACAGGCTACGGTCCTATTCTGGCAGGGCTGGGTGACTTTTCTTTGACCACTTCTAAGGATTGACAACCCCCCACCTCTGTAGGGGGCACTGTGTCCCAGGGCATGGACTTTCTTTCCCAAGACATTTCTTGCCCAGCTACTTGGGGGGCCTATCTAATGAGACCTCTGACCACATCACTTTCCTGCTTAAAAACCTTCCATGACTCCCCATTGCTTACAGGCAGAATTTACATTTCTGAACCTGACCTGGAAGGCGCTTAAGGATCTTGACCTACCGACCTTTCCAGCATCACCATCAGATACCCCTGGCTGCACTCCCACTGGTCTACTCAGACTTTGGAGGAGTAATCTGATAACTCCTAGAGCATGCTGGGAATTTCTGACTTTGCATACACCACACCCTCTGCACGCAAGCCTTCTGCTCGTCTCCTTCACCGGCTCCCGTCTGCCTCTCAATGGCTCAGCTTCACTGGGCACTTTAAGCTCTTCCTTGATTCCTCAGGCAGAATTATGCCAGCATGTGTTAGTATTCTACGATACTGTAATAAAGCAACAGAGAGAAACATGTCAGAAGGAGGGGAGGTAGATTTTGGCTCACGGTTTTGGTTTACAATTGCTTGGCCTGTGGCTCTAAGTTTGAGTGGAGGCCACATATCTGGGAGCATGCAGTAATCAAGGTTACTTGCTTATGGGGGCCGGGAAGCAGAGAGTGAGAGACCGGAAGGGACCAGGGAAAAGACTCTTTATAGTGCCTTAACTTCCTCCAACTAGGCCCCATCTCCTAATAGTTGATTAAGCTATGAATTCATTAATGTATTGATGGAATTACCACCTGATGGGCCGATCATCTCCCGGGAGCACCACCAACTAGGGGCTAAACCTTTAATACATGTATGTACTTTTCACATCGATACCCAAATCCATTGTGCTTGTGGATTTAAAGGTTAAAATTGCAGTTTATTTGTGTATGTGTGCACCCATGCATCAGGTGTGCGTGTGCCACAGTGCCTATGGAAGGCTAGAGGACTACTCTCAGGAGTTGGTTCTCTCCTGCTACTTTGTGGGGTCCAGGGATTAAACTCAGATCATCAGGCCTGTGTACAAGCACCTCTTCAACCGAACCATCTTGCTGGCCCTCACCAATGTGGGCTTATTGTCCTTGCCACCTTCTTTTTAACCTACTACCTAGATCACTGTTGGCGACAAGTGAGTGAGTGTTGGTTGTGCACGGTGCTGCATTACCTAATGTTGGATTGTCAGGTACTGAGTGTCTTGTTCTAGTCAGACACAGATGGAGTCTGACCCTTGTTAGAAGCATCGCTTTGGACAAGCTACTTAACTTTGGACAAGCTTTTCATTTGTAAAATGGGAATCATGGTGACATTGACTTTATGGAAAGTTATTGACAGTTAAATGGGATGATATCTGTCCAGTGTGTCAGGGACTGCTCCTATGACCAGAAGGTGGAACACGGAAAGCATGTAGCAATCGATACCTACGATGATGGTGATGATGGTGATAGTAACACACAGCAGTCTTGGTTACATTGTATCATCATATGCTAATATTATGTAAATATACTTATAATAATATAAATATTGCTAGGATTAGTCACGTTACTTGCTCTCCTTGAACTGCCTGGGCCTGTAACTTTCCCTGGCTGTTCTGCCCTACCCTTGGCAGATGGGATGTGGATCATTTTAATTAGGTTTTATTGGGCTGTTATATGGGTCATAATTGTGGCTGTTATTCATTTTCATGGGGCTGCTGACACAGCCTTGATTTAGACATGCTGATATCTTGATGAGATGAGTCCCCATGTCAAAGAGGTTTCTGTTTCGGAGGCAGGGGCTGTGACAGTAGGGTCTTTCTGAGACCCCCACACATTCTAGAGAAATGATGCCAGGGTGTCCATAGAGAAAGGTGCATCAGTGGTTTTCTGTGTGGGCACATCCCTGTGAAGGTAGAAACGTCTATCCCAGTTGGCCACGTGCTCTATGCTTGCCATGAAATCCTCATCATCCCAGACAGCGTCCTCCACATATCAGACTCTGGAAAAATATTGTCTGGATGAAGCCACCCTTCCATGTGCTCAGGAAGCCCTTGAAAATAAATATGGCTGAGCATGTAGAGTGGGTACTGGCCCATGGGTCCAGCTAATAATTCAAAAGATGGGGCCTTTAGGAGTGACTAATGTCTTCTCTGAGAGATTGGCTTACTTCTCTAGGGAATACATGGAGCTGGGGAGCAGGCTCACTTGATAAGGTGCCTGTTATGCAAGCATGAAGACTTGAGGTTCAATCCCCAGATCCCACTTTAAAGCTGGGCATGGTTGTAAGCATCTGTAATTATGGTGCATTGGGGGTGAGATAGGCCCATTGGAGCTTATGGGCCAGGCAGTAGCTTGCTAGAGGACCAGTAAGCTACAGGTTCAATGAGATACTCTGTCTCAAAATATAAGGATAGGGAAATGGTCCAGTGGGTAAAACACTTCCTGAGCAAAGTGCAAGGACTTAAGTTTGGATACCCATGTGAGGCTGGGCATGGTTGTATTTATAATCCCAGCTTACCTACAAGCTAGCAAGAGGAGAAGAAGAGATGGGAGAATTCATGGATGCTCATGGTCTATCAAGTATGGCGTCCACATCTGGGAACAAGGGACTGCCTCAAACAAAGTAGAAGGCAAAGATGGATAGCTGAGCTTGACCTTTGACCTCCACACATGCACTCTGGCATGAGTACACTCATATATCCAAATGTTCATGCATGTTTAGGCACATATACACACACAGGCACAAACACACAGGCACACACACATGCACAAGCACAAAAACACAAACACACACAGGCACACAAACACACACATATGTACAAGCACACATACACAGGCACACACTTGCACATACAGACAGGCACACACACAGGCACACACACAGGCACACAAAAATAAAAAGCCGAAAAGATAAGGTGGAAAGCTGTAGTGGAAGGCATCCAACATGAACCTCTGGCCTTTGCACACTTGTGTGCACATGCTCACATGCATCTACACCCTGTAGGCACACACACACAAAACACGCAGTGGGCTGTTATAGAGACAAGTGTATACCTTCCCCATATCTTCCTGGTCCAAATGCTTCTGGACTTTTCCATTACCCACTTTCTACTTCTCTGAATAGAAACTTAATAAAACCCTCACTGGAAACTGAGTAGATGCTGGCATCTTTCAAAAACCAAACCTCTTTATAAGATAAGCCAGTCTCAGGTATTCTGTTCTAACAACAGGAAGTAGACTCACACGTGGTGAGTTGCGCATGCAGACTCAAAGCTCACTTTTCTCCATATCAATCAGTAAGCTCTTACGGTCAGCCTGGAAGTATTATTGTTTAGTAGCAGCAACACACACACACACACACACACACACACACACACACACACACACACCTTTGGCAGGGAGAGGTATTTCTCCAACCTCTTGTTTTCAGGCTTGCTCCCATGACTCCCTGGACAATAGACATTAGTCATCTTCCGCTGAGAAGCAGCTGTAAAGAACCTGTGTGATCTGCCTCACCCTCCCCTTCGTGCTCCCTGGTGACCCACTCTCAGGCAGAGCTGGTCCACACGGACCTCATCGAGTAGACACAGAGCAGACTTGAACCCAATGATGGCTGAAGCCACATTCATCAACCTCTGAGCTGAGTCTGGCCCACCTGCAAACCAGGAGCATGAGACCCAGGGCTTGCTACTGGGAGTTTTCAAGCGTTGTTGGGTGTGTCATGCTGCAGCTATGTAGCATTGCTGAGAGAAAGAGCTAGGGCAGCTCCACCGTTGTGGGTTTCATACATTGAGACATCTGTGTGGAATGGTTGGGATAGAGATGTCACCACTGCAAAGAGATTGGAAAAAAAAACCCTCTAAGTTGGGAGCTTTCAAGTAGAGGCAAAAAACCTCCAGATTGGTGCTTCTCCATCAGAGGCAATTTTGATTCCAGAGAGGGGGCGTTGGAGACATTGTTTTGGTTGTTATAACTGGAGGAGAGGGTGCTGACATGTAGGGAGTAGAGGCCAGGGATTCTGTTCAGCACCTTGGCCTGAACTGGACAGTCCCTACAAAGGTGTGATCCGGAATGTCAATCTTGCTGAGGTTGGGAAACCCTGTCCTAGACACATGCATGTCAGTCATCCCTTCATTTCTCCTCCTCCTCTCTCCTTCCACCCTTTCTCCTTCTATTCCTTTCTCCTAAACAAGATAGATATATGGCTAGCCCTCAAGGAATTTATACTGAGTAGAGGCAGCATAGGTGTAACCAGTGAGATAATGATGATAAATGCTTGCAGCCTGTGGCAGGGGAGAGCATCAGAGGGGCCACCTTTAGGTGGGGAAGGCAAGAGGGAAACTCTGAGGCAGGAGGATCCAGCCAGACCATGGAAGAGAGTTAGGTTCTGACTCCAGGACTCACAGGTGCAGGGTGGGGAACAGACCAGTGTGTTCTAAGAAGCAGGGGGAAGGCCTGTCTGCTGCAGTAAAGATGAGGCAGAAGGTGTTAGAAGATTTCTGTCATGCCCAGTTGGTTGGGAAGGTCCTTGGCAATGCCTGTGAGTCCAAGTCTTGGGGTCATAAGACTTTGAATTTATGGACAAGAAGTCACCTTAAGATTTCAGTTAGACTGTCCCTAGGAAAAGTGGAGTGTGACCTCATCATAATACATGTCCCTGCTCAGGTGGCCACAGTGAAGCAAGGTAATGTCCCTTTTCCCCTTCATCTCCATTGCTTCCACTCCAGCATCCTGTGCACACCCTTGGTAGCCCTGAACCCACACTGGGGCTGTTCTCGTTATGTGGCTACCTGACTATTGCTGCATTTACTTGACCACCCTGGAGGGGTCTTCTGCATAGAAGGTGCTTAGTGAAGCCATGCTCAATGAGCCACCAGGTGAAGGAGTGGAAAACAGTAAAATAACGTTCCATAATGCCTCGGTGAACAATGCATTAGCCCTTGCTTGAAGCTTAGCTCTTGTGACTCAACTTGACAGTATCATGGGATGCATTGTCTTTCCTCCACAAATTCATTGCTGATGTCCTAACCTAAGGGGCCTCTAAGGGTAATCTTACTTTTGAAGATAGAGTCTTTATGAGTTTGAAGGGGCATTTAGGGTGTAGGGTGGATCTTAATCCAGAAGGCTTGTGTTCTCATAGAAAATGTTAAATTTAATCCCATGTGCATGTTTGCAAATTCTCTCTCTCTCTCTCTCTCTCTCTCTCTCTCTCTCTCTCTCTCACACACACACACACACACACACACACACACACAGAATACAAGAATACCATGAAACCATTAGGGTTGAGATTGGGGTGATGTCTCTATGACAAAGCAAGTCACTGGGTAGGGAAAAAACCTCAATTGAGAAAATGCCTATATAAGATCCATAAGATCCAGCTATAAGTCATTTTCTTAACTACTGATTGATGGGGGAGGACCCAGCCCATTGTGGTGTCATCACTGGGCCCTGGGCTCTATAAGAAAGTAGATTGAATGAATCAGGAGGAGCAAACCACTAAGCAGCACTCCCCAATGACTTCAGCTCCTACCTCCAGGTTCCTGTCTTGTTTGGGTTTCTGTCCTGATGATATAAACTGTTGCCAGCTAAGCCCTCTTTGCAACTTGCTTTTTGGTCATGGTATTTTATTACAGAAATAGAACTCCTAAGACAAGTTGGTACCAGGAGTGGGGTGTTGCTGCGACAGACCTGATCATGTTGTTTTTCAGAGAACTGAGCACAACAGAACATGTTGGTTTTCAAAGGCTAGAAAAGCCATTGAGTGTTTCGAGCTTAGGGAGCTGCTCTGTAGGAGCTTGAGAGACAATGTTGAGAGCAGTGCAGTCGATGGAGGCTTGACTTGTGAAGTTTCAGAGGGAAGCAAAGACTCCCTTTAGTGTGAAGAATCTGTAGCTCTGGTCAGCTAGAGCTGAGGCATCGGCTGAGATTTAGAAGAGACTGAAGATTTTTGGCAAATGTTTCCTCAGGGTCAACACAAAGAGACTGTTCCAAGGTTGTACCTCCTATTGGCAGTCAAACTTGGAAAGAGTCATCCTGGTGGTACTGGTTTTAAAGGAATGACGGGGTTGTGGAATGCAGCTGAGGCTTTGCACTGTGTGGCAGGGCTTGAGTCCCTGAAGAGAACTCAGGAGAGGCTATCGGTGAAAGGGCAGCCCATCTGCAGCAGAAGAGCCCAGCATTTGGAGATGACAGTATCAGGAGACCACCACCAAGGACAGCGTCAGGTATAAAGTGGAGGCAGACTGAGCCTAGGAGACAGTCTGTGTGTGTGTGGAGCCAGAGAAGTGACCCATGGCTTTGGACGAGAGCCCAGAAGATTGTGAGGGAATCCCAGATAATTGGACATTCAGTTATTTATACTTTTGGAGTTTGGTTTTTGATTTGATCAGACCATGATTGTGCACTGGCTCTTCCCTCTTTAAGTAAAAAATGTATTTAATTTATTTTTGATTTTTATAGGATTCCATAGTTGAAAGACTTTGGATTTTAAAGGGACTGAGATTTTAGTCTGTAGAACTTTAAATATTTGGAATATTTATAATGTGAGATCTTGGGGGATGAATAAGAGAGGAAATACTATACTGTGGCTTAATAGTGATTTGTTTGTGTGTCAAGAGGACAGGGAGTCCATTGTGCTGGCTAGTGTTATGTCAACATGACACATGCTGGAGTACTAGAGAGGAGGGAGCCTCAGTTGAGAAAATGCTCCCATAAGACCCAGTTATAAGTCATTTTCTTAATTAGTGATTGATGGGGAGGGCCCAGCTCATTGTGGATGGTACCACCCCTGGGATGGTTGTTCTGGGGTCTATAAGAGAGCAGGCTGAGCAAGCCATGAAGAGCAAGCCAGTAAACAGCACTCTTCTGGGGCTTCTGTATCAGCTCCTGTTTCCAGGTTCTTTTTCTACCTGAGTTCCTGTCCTGACTTCCTTCAGTGATGACCTAAGATATGTAAGTATAAGTAAAACAAACCCTTTCCTCCCCAGCTTGCGTTTTTTGGTCGTGTGTTTCAACACAGCAATAGAAACTCTGACTAAGACAGAAACCACCCTTGTAGACACCTTGATTGTGAACTGGGATGGAGGGAGGTGAGTTTCTATTATTTGAGCCATGTTGCCTGACAGCATTAGGGCAATCCAGATGGGTGGAGACAATGAGCCTGTTTTCTGGGTTTGTGGAGGAAGTTGTGCAGGGCCTGCATTTGACAGGTAGTAGACTAAGGGGGCCTGGGCTAGGCCTGGGGGAATGAAGGGTTGGACTGAAGCCTGTATGCTAATTCTCATTCCTCTTCCCCTCTCCAGCAAGACTATGGCAGAAACTGCCAACCAGTGCTGTGTTGGCCTGGGACCCTCACCTCCATCCTTTTATGGTGTGTGTGTGTGTGTGTGTGTGTGTGTGTGTGTAATGAGGTTATGAAACAGCAAAGCCTGGCAGCCAGCAAGACCTACTCCCTTGGAAGAGACAGGAAAGTAGCAGGTTGGCTACACTTCTTCAGCTGAGACTCTATCCCTAATTGCTGTCTGGACCAAGCCCCTGGGCAGTTCTGGCCCAGTCCATCTGCAGCTTCTGAGAGGCCCAGGATCCAAGCCAAGTGTTGGCATGCAGGTCCTGTGGCCAGTGAGCAGAGAGAGGACTTTAATTAAAGCACTAATTATGCTGGCTCTCTACTGGAACGTTCATAGCCCAGCCGCCATGGAGCAGGATTCCCTCTTCATGTGGGTCTTTAGAGCATTCTGTGTCCCCAGGATGTGTATTGTGTGACCACAAGCTTGTAGGGATGGATTGTATGAGTGTGTGTGCAGCCCTGTGTACATGAGTGGCAGAGTTTCTGCATGTATGCCTTGCCTTTCTTTCTGTGTGCAGGTGGGTTATGTGAGAGTATGCACGCATATGCCACCACAGTCATGACTACACAAGGAAAAAGGGATAAATAGTTTACCTCAGGGGCATATTTATGTGCAAGCATTTTGTCTATGCCTGGAGTCTTGGTGGTTATACAGGTGTGTGTTGTGTGTGTGTCTTGGTCATATGCAAGTGTGTGTGAGCAGTGTGTATCAACGCATTGGGCTTCTGTCAGATCTTATCAAAAATAGGGAGAATGTGGAGACTTGTTGGGGGAGGGGTGGAGAGAGGCCAGTCTCTGGGGAGGGTGCTGTCAGTGAGGGGCTTGGTCCTGTCCCAAAGTCTCATTTCCTTATGTTGAATCAATGAGGGAGCCTCCTGTAACAAGGTAGTTCAGTGATGGAGCAAGATGTTCAGTCTGGTGCAGAAAGAAATGGTTCCATCGTGACAGGTGAGCCTCCTAAAGAGAAACAGTGCTTCCTGCTGTGCACTCTGGGCTTCTTGAGGATGCAGGGTTAGATCTGGGAGCTGGGTGGGGGGAATATGTATCTTTACATTTACGCAGAGAGGAACTCCAAGCAGTGTTTCTTGGGGGAGTTGAGCAAAATTGTATGGGGACAAGGGAGAGGGGAGGGAGAGGGAGAGGGAGAGGGAGAGGGAGAGGGAGAGGGAGAGGG
>NW_021620408.1:349549-356486 GCF_004785775.1 Grammomys surdaster | reverse complement strand
AGAGAGAGAGAGAGAGAGAGAGAGAGAGAGAGAGACTGGGTCTGGCTGGGTCTGGGTCTGGATCTGGCATGGGCTTTGAAACATCAAAACCCACACCCAGTGATGTATTTCCTCCAACAGGGCCACACACCTCAATCTTTCCCAAACATCCACTAACCGGGGAATCAAGCATTCAACATGAACCTATAGGAGTCATTCTCATCAAACCATCACAATAAGCTTAATCTTGCATTGTCCTTTCTCTTACCATCATTTAGATAATTTCTTAAGGCATAGGAGCCAGAAGAAGCAGCAGTTACCTTAGCGCTCTTGGCTAAGATCCTTTCTTGGGAGTTCCTGAAAAGCCATTTTGCTTGTTTGTTTTTTTTTTTTAATTTTTTATCCAACATGCAGTGGTAGGAACTATGGCTGATAAACAGCTGGCATCCCCCAAATGCTCCTGGAGACCCCATCCCTCAGCTGCTTTGATTGTGAAGCAGGTGAGGTGTTTCATGACTTTGCCACATGGAGGACAAGAGGTCTTTGGCCAAAATGGCTTCTTGAGTTACCTTGACCTACCAGAGAAACTCCTGGTCAGGAGCTTGAAGTGTGTGTTGACATTTTCTCCTCTTTAAAGATTACCTTCCATGAATTCATTAATTTATAAAAACAGCATGAATTCTAATGATGATAGTAATATTCTGGGATAGCAGTATCCCAGATGGCAATGTCTGAAAGCTAAAACCAGAGAGCATCTCAAGGTGAATAGGTGATAAAAGATGATCCCCTTTGGTGGCCAGAGAATGCAAGGCATACTTTCCTCAGTGTGGTGTATGGCTAAGGACGGGGTGTGTACCCAGTGTAGCTGTGTGTCAGGAGCACTAATTTACATACTCATTATAGTTTAATTTCTGTTGCTGCAATAAAGCATTGGCCAAAAAGCAACTTTGGGATGAAGGAGTTTATTTTAGTTAGGGCTTTATTGCTATGAAGAGACACCATGACCAAGGCAACTCTTATAAAGAAAAACACTCAATTGGGGCTGACTGACGTTTCAGAGATTTAGCCCATTATCATATGGTAAGAAGCATGGCAGCATCCAGGCAGACATGCTGGAGAAGGAGCTGAGAGTTCTACATCTTGATCCAAAACCAGCTAGGAGTCTCTGATTTCACACTGAGCAGAGTTTAGGAACATGAGACGTCAAAGCCCACCTCCACAGTGACATACTTCCTCCATCAAGGCCACACCTACTTGAAAAAGGTCATGCCTTCTAATAGTGTCGTTCCCTTTGGACCAAGCATTTAAACATGAGTCTATGGGGGCCAAACCTACTGAAACTACTACAGGGTTTAATTGGCTTACGCATTAGTCAGGGCTTTCTAGAGTCACAGAATTCATGGAATGTCTCTCTATATTAAGGGAATTATAATGACAGACAGTCTGTAGTCCAACTAACCCAACAATGGGCAGCCATGAATAGGAAGTCCAAGAATCTAGTAGTTGCTCAGTCTCACGAGGATTAGTTGTTTAAGCTGGTCTTCTGTAGAAGTCAACAGCAGTGCTGGCAAGCAAGTGTAAGCAGGTGAAGAAGAGTCAATCTTCTTTCTTTAAATGTCTCTATATAGGCCTCTGGAAGAAGCTGTGGCCCAGATTAAAGGTGTATACAACTACACTTGGATTTGGAACTTGCTTTGTCCCAGGTTGGCCTTGAACTCAGAGATCTGTTTGTACTACCTTGCCTGGGCCTAAGCTTTTTAAGTCCACTATGCCTCAAGATCTCCATATCAAGATCCATATTAGAAACCTGTGTCTTCCAGCCTCAAGATCTAGAATCATAGGTGTGCCCTTCATTTCTGGATTGTAGTTCATTCCAGATATAGTCAAGTTGACAACCAGGAAGGGATAGCTGTTACAGTTTACCTTTCCGGGTAACAGCCCATCACTGAGAGAAGTTGGGACCTGTAGCAGAAACCATGGAGCAAGGCTTCTTACTGACTTGCTGGCTCATTCCCTACCTTCTGCTCAGCTACCTTTCTTATACAGTCTCAGGTCCCCTGACCATATCAGGGAACTGCTTACAGTGGACTGGCCATCCCACATCAATTAACAACCAAGGTAATGCCACAGGACTATCTGATCTTGGCAACCTCTCAGTTGAGACACCCTCTTCCCACGTGACAGTTAACAATAAAAACTAACCAGAGCACCTATTACCCTGCTCAGCTCTTGTGACAAGTACATGGCTGAGAGGCATGACTCCCAGGCTGAAGAGAAGCAACCATGGCCTCAGGAGTCCCACAGGCTGAGGGAGGTCACACAGATTTTAAGTGCCACATTAGCACCTAAACAGTTCTGGCTGTAGGACCAAGAGCTCAGCCATGAGGTCAAAAGAAGTACGTCGGGTAGATGAGAAGATGGGGATGGAGGCCTTTCCAGGTCGGTGGGGATGGGAGGAAGACAGGAGGCCAGTTGGTGCTCTAATGCCCCAACCAGATGGCCTCCCTGTATTCTGATTCTTATTGATGGAGTCTCACTCTCAATCCAGTTGAGCCTTCATGTCAGGTTGTAGACTGGAAGAGACAATGACCCAGAGTTGGAGATAAATTCCCTAGACATTCAACACCTTGCTCCTCCAGTGGGATAACCCAAAGTTTGTTAAATTGTCTCCTAGAAGTTACTAGTGGAGAGAACTCTGTTGCCCACAGGAGTCAATGGCCCATGGAGACTTCCTGCACTGGCAATCTCCCTTGTCCCCTGCTTAGCAACTGTGCCTTTTCTGGAAACACCTTACAGAAAGCTACTTGCTTTGAGATCTTGATCTTAGGACCTACTCTGTGTGGCTTCTGGCCCAGGTCAGGCATTCCATGGCTATCTTTCAATGATTGGAATCAGCTGATCAAGCTAATAAAAAGGAAGTGGCTATGGGAAGCCCTTGGCTGGAACAGTGTGGTGATGCTGACAGTGGATCATTTCAGTGGAGGTTCCAGGGGTGCAGCCCTTGGAGTATACACACACATAGACACAGACACACGCACACACATACATATACACCATGTACACATATCATGCACACATATGCATATTTACCCTCACACCTCACATGCATACACATACACACCACACACACAGATACATACCACACACAGATATATACACACATATGAACACACACTATAAACATTCATATCATATATACACTTATCACACACACCACACACCATGTACATACACACCATGCACACACATGCACATTATACACGTAGACAGATATATACCACACATCGACACGAACACATACATATGCACACACATATTCAGCACACACTTCATGTAACACACATCATGCACATACCTATCACATGTGCACACCCATTCATATGCACACCATGTGTGCACACACACCATGCACACACATACACTCATAGAGACAAATACACACAAATTATAGACATGTACACAGATGCATATACATGCACACACATATCACACAAAAAGCAGATACATATTACTCACACAATACACACACATGCATATGTTCACACATATTCATATGCACACCATATGTAGACCCATCATATACCAACATACACACACACACACACACACACACACACACACACACACACACACACATACACACACACCATGCAGATAACCTATACAGTTTCTGGCCGCTGAGCCATGTGCAGGCTCCATAATTCCTTCCCAGGCACAGGGATAGGTAGCTCCCTAGATGTAAGTCTGGAAGCCAGGTGGATGACAGGAGTGTGAGGATAACCAAGAACTCAGCAGATACAGTGTATGTAAAACAGTGTACCAGAGTCAGGAATACCTGTGTCTGAATCCTAGCTCTGCCCCAAGTGTTGCATGACTTTGGGAAAGTAGCTGCTTGTCTCTGAACCTCCTCTGCCTCTGCGACTCCAGTCTCTTTGAGATCTGTGTCTGCACTTACATGTGACCTCTGTGATGGGAGAGATGAGTTCATGTTACTGAAGTGCTGGTGAGAAGGATCACATCTCTCATCCTTGGAGCAAGAGCTAGCTTTCTTTTTTCCTTTCATCAGGTCTGGATGTACTAGACCACAGTACAGACTTTAGCTGCCTCTGGGGAAAGCACCAGCTTCAATTCCAGCTGTTCCAGGAAGATACTCACCATTGCATAGGATGAGCTGTTCATCTCTGCAGACTCGCTCCATCAGTCCCACCTCTGACCTTGGGTTTGTGAAGCCACACAGGGCTGCCTGTGACTTACTGTCTTAGTTAGGGTTTTACTGCTGTGAACACATGACTAAGGCAAGTCTTATAAGGACAGCATTTAATTGGTGCTGGCTTAGAGATTCAAAGGTTCAGTCCATCATCATCAAGGTGGGAGCATGGCAGTGTCCAGGAGCAGCTGAGAGGTCTACATCTACATCTGCAGGCCTCTAGGAGAAGACTGGCTTCCAGGCAGGTAGGATGAGGGTATCAAAGCCCACACCCTCAGTGACACACCTACTCCAACAAGGCCACACAAGGCTACTCCTAATAGTCCCACTCCCTGGGCCAAGCATATACAAACCATTACACTTACCTTCCTCAGAAACCTACTGGGCTAAGAGAATGTTGTCATGGTGCATCCACATAGGACATCAGGCTTTGAATAAGCACAGAGGGTTTGATATCTCTAAATGGTGTGAGAAACACTCAAACAAAACAAAACAAGACAACAACAACAAAAACCTCCAGCAATACTCAGCTCCGAATAGAGAGAAGCAGCTGGAGAAATTGCTCGTTTTGAGCTGTGTGGACAGCTCCTTACACGCAGGCTCATTCTCTCCTCATGGAAATTTGCCTATTTTCATTGTCCCATTAGCTACATCTTCTCTGAAAACCAGTGTTCCCATTTCACAGCTGAAAAATAGGACCACAGAGGTGTTGCATGTCTGCCTTCCAGATGAGTTAGAAAGCCTTTGCTGCAGATACTGAAAGATCTTGTTAAAATTCTCTTAATCAATGAGGTCGTTAGTCAGCTTGGGTACTGAGATGTCTGGACATGTAAGTGGTTCTGGGCCCAGATGATTCAGGGACATTCTATCTTCTGCCCAACATCCATAAGTGAATCAAGGCTGCTCTGTCATCTTTGGGTTCTTTCCACTTCTAGAAGCTGTACTCATGAGAAGGTTATTTGTCACCTGTGTGGCAGACACTGCCATGTGCTTTCACATACTCATGGACAGTAGTCGAAACCCAGGGAAGGGGCCAGGTCTTCTCGGTCTGACTCAGGGGAAGGGCTCCATCCCCTTCTCTATGCCTTCTGACCACAGTGTAGGCTTTAGCTGCCTCTGGGGGAAGCACCAGCTTCAATTCTAGCTGGTTACAGAATGACATCTTTGTCTTCTGCTGGGTCCCACTTGTGATGTTTAATCTTGGCTATCAACTCTGTAATCTTGGACTGACAGACGCCTAGGTTAGAAAAGCACACCTCTGGGTGTATTTGTGGCTCTGGAGAAGACTGACATGTGGAAGAGCAACTGAGGAAGAAAGTCCTGCCCGGCATATGGACAGCACTATCCAGTAGGCTGAGGCCTCCGATGGAACAAAAGAAGAAGAGAAAGTGGCAGGACACATGTGAGTGCCCTTCTATGTGGCTGCTGTGGCTGTCACCAGCTTTTCACCTCAAACCCTGGCCTCTTCAGCCTTTTGTAATAGATTTTCATGGATGGCTCTAGGGCGAATTCCTGTACTCTTTCGTGGATTGTCTGGGTTTTGGTTTTCTGAGACAGTTTCTCTATGCAGCCTTGGATGTCATGGAACTCACTATATAGATTAGGCTGGCCTTGAACTAACTGATTCCTGTTTGCCTCTGCCTCCAGAGTCCTGGGAGTAAAGGTGCATGCCAGTCAACTCTCAGATCTCCAGCCTCCACGTGGACTGTGTTGTTGGCCTCCCTTGTTCTGAGATTCCATCTTCTTGGGTTGAGAATTCACTGCCTCTCCACTGTGTGGACAGTCACTGTTTGAGTAGCTAGCTTCCAATGGTGTAATCTAAGGAAAAAAACCCTACTTTTATAAACCTCTGTGTGTTTTTCTACTGTTTTTGTTTATCTAGAGAAGCCTGAACTAATATACCGTCCTCTCCCCTAGTCCAGGGAGGGCTCATTTTGGTTCTGTGAGAGGACTAGTATTTTTGGACACTTTAGGACTGATTTCCAGTGACCTTGAGGCTTGATTGAAATGTGTCTGGGTAAAACATTGGGCATTTTTGCCATCCACTCATAATTTTACCCACTGTAGAAATGTTTTGGGGAGTACAAGAGAAACATTCTGAGATTTCCTAAATTAAATTAATAAGAGGTAGAGGATGGAAATAGGAGGGGGTGGATGGATGGTGACAGGAAGGGACGTGTTGGAAGCCTGACTCTGACCTCAGCTTCTTGGACACCAGGTGCCTATACAATCAGTGTATGAAAAAAAACTTTTTAGCTGTCCAGCGTAGCCATCTCTTGAGTGCCAAGAGCTTCTGCTCAGTGGGCAGACTCCCAGTTGCTTTCCAGCTTTGCTAGTGGCCACAGGGAAACTGAGACCCAAGCCATGGCCCTTTCTTTTTTCCTATTCTAACTTCCACAATGATTCAATAAGCCTTTTCAGTTCAGAGAACTCTTGGCCTCAAGTGTTTTGGTTTACCAGGAGTCACCAAGACTTTCTAAGGGGGTAACATGAGCTATGGGCTTGGAGCAGGCAGCTATGTAATGTTTTAATTCTTCTTTCTGCTACTGGGATTAAATACACTGACAAAAGCTAGAGAGGAGAGGTCTGTTCTGGTTCACAGTTCAAGGATGCAGTCTGTCATGGTGGGGAAGTCAAGGAAGTAGGAGTCTGAAGCAACTGGTCATAGTGTAGCCATATCCAGGACACACACACACACACACACACACACACACACACACACACACACACACACACACACACATACACACA
>NW_021620408.1:330225-349449 GCF_004785775.1 Grammomys surdaster | reverse complement strand
GAGAGAGAGAGAGAGAGAGAGATAAGATATCCTCCTCCCAATCCCAGGCTTGCCCAGAAACCATTTTTTCAGGTGATTCTAGATCTCATGAAGTTGGTGACTGAGATTTTCCTTCGGGAGTATTGCTGCTGTAACAGGTAAGCCCTGGTGTCTCAGAAACTCAGCTCGCTGAAGTTTACTTTCTGTTCACAGAAGTTCAGTTGGTGGCCGAGTCAGGGGAGGTTCTTCACATAACTATTCAGGGATCCAGGCTGACAGATTCTCTGTGCCTCCCAAGATCACCTGGATTTCATAATCTGGAGCTTTAAGGGCACGACTTTGAAAGGCTAGCGGGGAACTCCTGTGGGTGTGGGCTGCCTCCCTCTCTTCTGGCATTAAGTGGAGCATGCATAGCTGCATGGCTGTGTAGAGCCTCAAAGGGAATTAGAAACTGTGCAGGAAGAAGAAATGGGATTTTTGGAAGCACAATGGTTTCTTCCATGCTTGATTTTTGAATCTAGAATCTGTCACACAATTTCTAAAATTTAAAATCCCTTACTATGTCTGGGCCTCCATCTCCTAGTTAGAGATGAAGCTGCTGACAGTCTCTAGGTCAGTATTAGCTGTCCTGGATAGTTTTAGGAGAGAACTTCAAATGAGAAAATGCCTCCATAAGATTGTAATTAGTGATAGGTGGGGAAGGACCTGGATTCTATAAGAAAGCAGGCTAGGCAAACCATGAGGAGCAAGTCAGTAAACAACATCCCTCCATGGCTTCTACATCAGCTCCTGCCTCTAGTTTCCACCAGGCTTGAGTTCAATTGGCTATGATTCAGTTATATGTAGGCCAAATAAAGCCTTTCCTCTCCAAGTAGCTTTCGGTCGTGGTCATGGTATTTTGTCATAGCAATAGTTACCCTGACTAATACCTTGTGAGGATGATGTTTGATTCTTTCTTCATCAGGGCACTGGCCTCTACTGACAGCTGTCCACCTGCTCGTCATGTCCTTTGGGAAAGGCATCCTTGAGAATGAACTCCATCAGAACAGGGCTGTGCAGCTACTAGCTGGTGGGTATCTGTAGGTATCTGGTAACCAGCCTGGAGCCAGTGCTCAGCAGGCATTCTGTGAGTATAGGTAATGAAGGCAGTGTGAGTTTATGTCAATGCATATGTGCTGAGAGTTACTCCTTTAAGAGTTTTTCCTCAGTAAATATCCCTACTTCCATTCCATCAGAATGCAGTGGGGGAGGGAAAGGAGGGAGGTGAGAAAGTAGGGAGAGAGGGCATCTTCCTCCCAACCATCCTAGAGCCTGGACTATAAATAGTTCCAGTTGGAAACTGACTGCAGATTCCTCCAGCAAAGTCAGCATCCCCAGGACCTCTTCTCCTAGATGAGGACCAGGAGTTCTTCCTCATTAATCAAAGCTCTTTAATTAACAGCTCTGAGCCTGGAACAAAAGGTGCTCACTGGGACAACGCCAGTGGGCCCTGAACTCTGGCCGCCTGCTTTTATTTGGTGGACCCTCTGCCTTAGGGAGCATGCCTGGCGGGGGGCATGGGGTTTGGGGGGTGAGCAGCTGGCAGGCTGGCTGCCTGTCTCAGCTTTGGACATCACCTCACAGCGCTGACTGGACTCAGAGCAATGTTTTTGGCAGTTCTGACGTCCTTAGGCCAAAGCTGACTAATTGGTCTGAGGCCAGGCGGCCGTCATAGCTCCCTAGGTATCTTTATGGGCAGTTTCTAACCATCAGTCTAGGGAGGGAAGGCTCAGTGGAAGGCACCTGGGCTTGAGCAAAAGCCTGGAGAGGGACCCAGAGATGAACAACGGATCATGCCCGAGGCTCAGGGATTCTCAGAGCCCTTATCTTCTTGAAGCAGTATCTGTAGTGGGAAAGGATCCTGCAGTTTTTGGCTCTTCTTGGAGCTTCTGTTGCTACTCAAGGAATGCTGGGTCATAAGAGCAGGATCCCAACCAGGGACTGGGGAGAGAGCCTGACAAACAGCGGTTGGAGCAGAGCCTGACCCCGGGCAGTGGGCCTCTGGATCCTGCTAAGTTCCTAGAGTAGCAATTATTCCCTCTAGTTCTCTGATTTTCTCTAAGCCTTGCTTCTTCCTCTCTTCCCTTCTGTTCTTTTGTTCTAAGCACAGATGAAGGACTTGAAACAGCAGACCTGGTTTTTGCAGAGTCTCATTAGTGTGGTGTTCTTGTGGCTTGAGTCACTTCTTTTCTGACAGAAGGACACTACATAGTTACCCATAAACCCTCAAAATTCAAATTTGTGATGGTCTAGTTTTTACTCTACATGTTATTCTTACCTGTTTGGAGTCAGCCTCTTGAAAAGACCAAACTTGGGATCGGTAGAAAGGATGCAGGGATTGATTAGTGATGTCTATCAAGAGTTCAGGAGGGGTAAATAAAACAGATTTGATTAATTTGATGAAGTAGAAAACTGCCATTTAAAACGCCACCCTTGTGTCCCCAGTTTAGGAAGAATCTGGTATACATTGAATGCTCAAATTCTGTCTTTTCTCTGGTTATAATTCTATTACCTTTCTCTAGCTCACCATTCACTGGCCCCTGTTCTCCTTAGAAGTATTTTGTTGATGAATATTTTTGTCTCCTTATTGGGAGTGATGATGTCAAACTCTCTAAGTTTTCTGTGGGAAATATCACTAGGACCCAGGGAGTGATGAGCCTTGGTCATGTGGATGGCAGCAAGTGCCTGTTCTCTGGGCACCACGGTGACCTGACAGTATGGTGACTGGCTAATTCTCTCTCCTTTCTGAGCCTTGGTTGTATTTTATAGAGCATAGCAATAATTCTAATTTCCTCCTGTAGAATCCTGAGGATCACATGAGCAAATGGATTTAAAATGCTCGGAAAATATAAGCGCTGAGAACTTCTGAGTTTTCAGAACCAAAGCCAATGTTTTTTTTTTCTTCCCCTTTGTCAGCCAACCCTGTTGAGGCCAGAGCACACTGTCTCATACCCTCCATCCTTGACCTCACTTTTTCACACTGAAGTTTTACTTCTTCCAGCTCCAATTTTCTAAGTTTCCATCTTTGCCACCCACCATCAATCAATAACTAGTTCCTAGCACCTCCTGAACCCAACCAAGGTGCATATACTTGCATTCCAAAGCACTTGGCCGCCAGGATGTGAAGATCTGAAGTTGCCTCTGTCCGTGGTGCTGATCCACCTCCCTCTTTTGCACAGGTTACAGGATCAGAGGTTATTCCTAGGAGTAATCTGGATAATTAGCACTTTATCCCCAAACAATGTTTTCCTCAATTTACTTGAATACTTACCTGTGAGGATTCCTAGGGCATCTAGACATAGGGATTAAACACTCTGGGTACAGAGCCTGGGACTCTGAGAGCACAGAGCTAGAGACAGCCATTACTGCCTGGGATGAAAGATGGCCTGCCTGTGGGCCCAGGGAGATGCCTCACACATGCTTCCCACCGATCGGTGCCAGCAAGTGTTCCAGGGCCACTGCTAAATGCTGGCTGTAAATCTCGCTTAAAGGGCCATGAGGAGCGGCTTCTGGCTGTGAGCACCCCTGCCATTATTCTTTACTAGGCCCTTTTAACCGAGTTGGGAACAGGGCAATATTTTGTTCAGCTGTAGCCATCTAAAAGAATCTCAGCAGAGTTTAATGGCTGGGGTATGGGCAGCATGCCCCTTCTGGGGATATAGGGCCATCTGAGGCCATATCTGGGGCCATATGGGTGCATGGAGTCTGGGGTATTTCCAGTAGGGTCTCAACCCAAGTCCATCAGATCCTTGCCTGAGTTGTCTACCAGTAATCTCACTGATACACATCTACACACATAATACACACAATTTTTAAAGAAAAAAAGGTTAAAGTAAGATTGAGCATATTGGCCTAAATAAAATGTATTATTCAAGTTAATTTTACCTTTTAAAAACCTTTTAAAACACAACTACTAGAATATTCTAGAGTAACTGAATGAGTCGTATTTGCACTACCACAGATCTGGTGATGAAATCCACGCAACCACGTGAAAGCCAACAGTCTGGTCCCTGACAGATATGCTGGGCTCCAGGCAGAGAAACTGAGGCAGAGTCCCTTAGTCAGTTTGTACAGACACTTCTCTCTGGGGCAACATGGAAAAGGAAACAGGGTATTGCATGAAGCTCACACAGGGACAATGAGTGTCTGATCGCACAGTTTGTACTAGGTGCCAGCTGAAGGCTTTGCCTCAGATTCTTTCTATCTTCTTAATCTACATCCTGACTATGTCCTAGCCTATGAGCTGTGGGGTTATTTTAATGGGGAACTTCTCTAACTCTGTCCAGCTAGTCCCTATGGGTGTGGCTTACCTTCCCCACCCCTCAGAAAGAACACCTTTGTTTATTGACTAGACAGCTAATTTTTCAGTCAGCATCAGGCTGAAGACTTACTATAAGCCTGACACCATGCCTTGTATTTAATTTACATTCTTATTTAACCTTCATGTTCTTGTTTAATTCTATTGTTGTGACAAATCCTATGACCAAACTTAAGGGAGGAAAGAGTTTATTTGGATTAAGCTTACAGATCACAGTTCATCAATGAGGGAAGTCAAGGCAGGAACCCGAGCAGGAACTTGAGGCAGAAACCATGAGAAGAATGCTGCTTGTTGTATTTCCCTCTGACTTACTTTCAGATCCATTCATAGCTAGCTTTTAAAAATAGCTCAAGCCTATTTGCCTAGGGAATAGTTGTACCCACAGTGGGCTGGGTGATGTGTTTATAAAAAGATAAAGAGATAAAAAGTATGTCCTGTGGGTGTGTGGAGAGGTATTGGGGAAGAGGATGTCTCAGCGGGCCCATGTCGAGGCATCTCTTCCTCCTGAGGGACCAGTCACACACCAGTATAGCATAGAATAGAGTTTATTCAGGGCATGGGGAGGGGAGCCAGGAGGGTAGGAGAGAGAGAGAGAGAGAGAGAGAGAGAGAGAGAGAGAGAGGGAGAGAGGGAGAGGGAGAGGGAGAGGGAGAGGGAGAGGGAGAAGGAGAAGGAGAAGTAGAGGAGTAGAGGAGGCTGGCCATGACCATGTGGAGAGAGGGGGAAGGGAAGGGGGAGGGGTGAGGGGACAGAGAGAAGCTAGAGGCAAGAGAGCAAGAGAACAAGAGAGTAAGAGATTAAGAGAGAAAGAAGGGGGCAAGCAGCCCCTTTTACAGTGGGCAGGCCTACCTGGCTGTTGCCAGGTAACTGTGGGGAGGAGCATACCTGGCTATCACCAGGTAACTGTGGAGGTGGAGTTTAGACAGAATACTAACAATGGGCTCTCCACATCCATAAACAATCAACACACTCTTCCACAGGCAGATCTGCTCTGACCAGTTCCTCATCTGAGACTCCCTTCTCAGATGACTCTAGGCTGTGTCAAATTGATAGTGAAAGCTGACTAGGATACCTCATAAAGAGCCTATTAGATATCTGGCGGCTACTCACACCACAGAAACGTGTTTTCTCCATTAGGCACTTGGGTTTCTGCTTCTGTTAATCACTTCCCAAAATTTAAGTTACGCCCACCTAGCCCAGAATAGTCAATAGGTTGTTTCACCTGACATCACTAACAGACTGGTAGTGAGGACCGGAAGCACTGTTGAGAAGGATTCAGGATTGTAGCAGGAGTGAGCCGTCGTAGCTATTAATAATGTCTGCTGTGGAACTGTACATGCTGGGTGTTCATCAGTCTTGATCTGAGCTTAGCTCAGATACTGCTCTCAGTGGTGAGACCAAGTACAAAGCACATCTACGTTCTAGAACTCATTTTATGTTATATATACAGTAGCTCATGTGCTCATATGTAGAAGTTTTGTCTCATAGGAAGGAGACAGTGTGGTGTGTTCTTAATATGCAGTTTAAGGTTTCAGGCTGTATTAAGTGAAGTTGCATGGAGAATGCTGTTGATTTGTGCAGTCATACCTTACCTGAACTCTTTAAAGTGAACACACTTTAAAGGGGCAGTACTAGCAAAGGGCAGCCAGAAGGAAGAGAAGTCACAACTCTGTATTACCTGGAAGTTAATAGAATGAAGTGGGACTGAACTTGCCCATGAACTTGAAGCCCCATTCTTCTTGATAATCAGCTGGATCTCAGTAATTTTGGAAATGCTACGTAAGTGCTTACAGATTCCGGGTAACAAACAGTGAATGTGGACATCTCTTGGCAAATCCTTCAGATCCTTATTGGGCTGTCTCCACCTTGCTCTGCATTTCAAGAGGACGACCCTGATAGAACATTCCCGTGCTCTCCCTGGCCCTCCTGCTCCTGGTCAGCGGTAGACAGTCTGATGGATGCTGTGGGCTTCACCACACCGAGAGCTTGCCATCGAGATAGAAGCTGAGATGTTTTCAGACAAGTATATAATAGATCTTGATTCTATTTCCCCATTGGCATTAAACCTCTTTGTTTCTTCCTTTATTTTTTGGTGTGCCAATCAGTTAAATTTAGGTTTCTTACAGAACACATTTGGGGGATTCTTTGTAAGAGCATAGGTGGCTAACCAGTGGCTACACCACTGGAGAAAACATCTGTCTCCATCAGCAACCATCAGCTGCCTTAGATCCTTAGGAAGGGGTGAGGCTTTGTGAACACCTCCTTTTACCACTGATAGATCCAATCTCTCTCTCTCTCTCTCTCTCTCTCTCTCTCTCTCTCTCTCTCTCTCCCCCCGCATTTGTGTGTGTTTTAAGGTTTACTTTTATTTTTAAAACGTTTTAAAAACAGTTTTATGTTTATGAGATCTTTCCCCATTTTTGAAACTTTTTATTGGTTCTTTGTGAATTTCATATCATGTACCTTAAACTCAGTCATTTTCTCCTCCACTCATAATCACCCTACAGCCTTGCAACCTCTCCTGCAACAGAGAAAAAAAATCTTGTTGTAGAAGCTGTAGTGTGTCACAGTGTGTCCCACAGTACACCCTTTTGTCCACACTTTTTTGCTTTGTAAATGTTCCATACAAAGACTCAGTCTGCTATGAGGCTTCTGACTTTGGCTACTCTATCAATACTGAGACCTCACTGGGACTCCTCTTTGATAGCCTGTTGTTGCCCTGTATCATGGAGACCTTGTAGAAAAGAGGCAGGACCAGCAATCCCACACTCATGCTCTCCGAGTCAGCTTGCCTGTGCCTGCAACCCCAGACTCAGCTCTTCTGTGTTACCCAGGTGAGGTACAGGTACCAATTCTTGGGAGTGCTGCAGCTCGTGAGGAACAAGACCAGCTCTCCTGACTTTCATAGATGGTAAAGTGGGAGCATCTCTCCCTTATGCATGTCACCACAGGGCAGACAAGTGTGGTGCTAGCTCTCCTATGCTCATGGCTTTGGGGCCAGTTCACCTAGGCTCTTGCCACCAGGATCAGCTATATTGTGCTCCAGGTCTCAGATCATAACTAAGGCTGCATTTTTCTACCCCTTGCACAGTGGATCAGCGTTTCCTTGGAGCCCAGCACTTTACAGAGGCACAGGGTAAATACAGTCTTGCTTCTAGGCATTCTGCCTGCCCGAGTGGCCATTCCTACACCCCAGTGGTGGGGCGGGGTAGAGGGAAGGGGAGGGAACGCAAAGCCACAGTGGCCATGCCTAGGAAACAGTGCTCTGCAATGCTCCCACCCACCTGTCTGAACCTTGGAGGGAATGATAGTGATGTCCCATTTAGGAATGAGTATTCAATAATACTTGTTCTCAGAACCTTGATCAGCTGTGAATCTCTGCAGTAACCCAGACTCATTATGGGATGCTCTCCATGCATCTGTTTGTTATGTACTGTAGAGAAAGAGGCAATGCAATGACCATGGTAGGGAGAATACATGAAAAATATGTCCGTAGTGAAGAAATGTTATCCCTAACCTATATAAATCTCCTTTAAATTAATAAGAAAAGGACAAACACTCTAATACAAAAATGTCTAAAGATTGAGGAAAGATAAAAAATGTTCTGAGTGTCCTACAAACAAAACAAATGAATTTCACAAATAATCTAAGAAATGCAAATAAAATAAATCATTTGTTAGGGTTGATAGTGATTAAAAAGAAAAAGAACTAATTTTGGGAAGGAAGGATGTAAACTCTCACGACATGAGAGCTACATGGACATTTGTGAGCCTTTTCATAGTGTGAGAGGGCTTATTTATGTTTGAAATTCACATGTCAGTTAAATTGGTGCCTCCTGGCTTCCCTGCCTTTCTCAAGAATAAATTGATGCTTCTACCTCCAGCATCCATTCTAGGGTCCTAACTAGGCACATGCACATAGATATAGGTACAGGACTATTTACCACAGTGGTGTGGGAAAAAAAGACAGAAATAAATGCCCTTGTCTCTGTGATACACGGGTGTTTCAGAAAGAGTGCCTCAGATGATGTGAGAAATAGGTCAGGCTATGGCAATGCCATCTATGCTCAACACCGTCCTGTGGTAGTGTGGGGTTCATAAAATGTCCTTATGCTGTTGGGTGGCTGTCTTGACCTGATGTGACATTGAGGGGTTTTGGTTTCTATAATAAGTATGCTTATTATTATTATTGTTATTATTAATTTGGTTAGTAAAGACCACCTAACCTAATAGCAGCCTGCTTGGTATGGTTTGCTCAGCATGCAATCTAGAGTAAAGAAGCACTCAAGACAATTAGATCCTGGAGTCTTTCATTAGAATAATGAAATTATTCTATAATAATAGAATTAATAGAATAATAGAATAGAATAATAGAATAATAGAATTAATTCAATTTCATAGAATTAGTCTTTCATTCTGTCCACTGTGGAACCATCTGCTAAGTTCCATCTACCAAGGTATTGAAAGAGGTC
This sequence comes from Grammomys surdaster, assembly GCF_004785775.1. Lineage (NCBI taxonomy): Eukaryota > Metazoa > Chordata > Mammalia > Rodentia > Muridae > Grammomys > Grammomys surdaster. The sequence continues at coordinate 340,642 of NW_021620408.1, read as the reverse complement.
ATTGGTGGATCCCTTGAGGCTGAGATAGTCATTCACCATGTCAAGATTGGAACTTTTGTCATCGCAGAGAAAGCAATTGCATCTTTATATTTCTTTGCATCGGATGCTCTTTTTTCTCCTGACTTTACATCAACAGGTCCTTGAATTCAATGAACTCAACTTAAGGATCTCTAACCAAACAGTACTCAGTGATACTGTCCATCATTTGAGTCCTTGGGGGAGGAGCTAAAGAGCAGGAAACGGGAGTCCTGCATGCAAAGTCTTTTCTCAGCCAGACTCTGGTTCTATGTTAGACATCACAGCTTAGCGTGAGACCAAAGGAGAGAAGATGCTGGGAGGACTGGAGGGAGAAACCTGAGAGCACAGGGATATGGCCATTGATGAGGACTGGTGCACTGCCCTTGTTAACCCCTTCATGCCCTTGCTGTCTTTCCTAACCTTACATCAACAGTATTGACTAGGCTGATGAAGTTCTTTATCTACATTAACCGTGACCAATCCCATTTTCAAGCATTCTGTTCCATTAACAGACACCTGTCCTGGTTTTTGGTTTGGAACATGTGACCCCTGCACCTTTGAATGCTTCATCTGCCCTGGGCCACAGTGTATAGGAAGAGAGAGAAAGTTGGTACTCAGGTGGGAGTGTGGGGGAGGAAGGGTGAGAGGGTGGGGTGGATGTTGGGGGACCCCGAGATATTTTCTTTCTTGTCTGTTTTTTCCACCCTATTCCTTTTCCCTCCATGTCAACACCAAACAAGACAGGACTAAAATTAATGGGGAAAGCAGCAATTAGCAAATTAGGTTAGCGGCGTGTTGCCGAGTGGCGCGGCTGCCAGGTGCGGGGTCTCTGGCAGGATATTTATTAGGGCCTGTCAGAGAAGTGACACTTTGATAAATGGAGTTGAGTAATCAGCCCTCTCCGACAGCAAGCATTGTGCGGCCCCAGCATGCGCCACTGCAGAAGCGAGCCTTTGTTAGGATTCAAAAAAAAAAAAAAAAAAACAAACTTCACATGCAGAAAATGGCACAACAGCAGCCTACTGTCACAGAGAGTAGCCTCTCGAACTTAAATCCTGGTGTCCAGGGTATGCCCTGAGGGGCCTTGGGATTTCCTTTTGGAATGCTCAGCTGAGAAAGCATGGTCAAAAAGCAACCAATGTGGAAAAGTCTCTCTGAGCTTTAGAAATACCGTAGAGTTGGGACGGGAAAATGGAGTGGATTTTAAAGAACAATCAGGTGGGTGGAGGGAAGCCTCCTTAGCTGTTTAGTGATGATGACCATGTGCTGAGGTGCCAGTGTGGCTGGACTAGGAAGAGGAGTGGAGGTAGGGTGGCTCTGTAGGTTGTGATTCTTCACCTTTGGAATGGCGTATCATAGGAACCCTCCCCATGGCAAGCATATGTAGCGTGTCTCTCCTCTCAAGTGACTGGCTTCTCAGGTAGATGCAGTTTAATCTTGACTGCCAGCTTGACAGGCTCTGAAATCATCTAGGAGACAAACCTCTAGCCACATCCTGAGGGAGTTTCTAAATTGAGTTAATTGAACTGGGAAACTCAACTTAAACTGTAGATGGCATCTTCACATGGGCTGGGGTCCCAAACTGAATAAAGAGAATTAACCTGAGCACACATGTTTTTCTCTCTCTCTGGTTCCAGGTGGTGGACTAGACATCCCACATCTGGAATGGACTAGACATCCAACAGCCATGCCTTCTTATCACAATGGACTCCTACCATGGGGGACCATCTCCAGATGTGAGCCCACTACCATCTATTCTCTATCATGATGGACCACACATTTCTTTCTGTCAGGTATTTGGCCACAGCAATGAGCTAAGCAACTAAGACAGAAGGTAGTGTCAACCCTATCAACATTGTAGCCTAGTATCTTACACAAGTTTGGCCAAACATAGTTCTCATGGGAACAATCCTTGTTGTTGTGAGGATCAGAAGTACAGGAGTCTGTCAGGAAAGGACTCTAATCATACAACGGTTATTGCTGATGAAACTTTGACAAAGGAGTGATGGAGGATGAACAAGCTTCTCCAGGTGGTCATAGGCTCAGCTCTCGTCATCTTCTCATAAATATATATTTGGGCAGGGAATCTGTCTTTATCAGAGGTTAAGCAGTAGCACATATGAAACAGTTGAACTGATCTCAACAAAGTTGAATTTTTGGTGATGGTGATGACACACTCGAGGGATCAGGGAATGCATGGTATGACAATATGCCCCTGCTTAGGAAGGACTTCAGAGACCTGTTGGCTCTCTTGTAAAACACAGGATTATTTTCGGCGGAAATGGAAACACGAGTTATGCTGGGTCACTGTTCTTCAGTCACTTGCACTACGGGGTATACTTGCAACCATGTCTACTCCAGGGACGTGACCTGACTTGTCCCAAACCAATGGAATTGTATTTGGTGGAACATTTCCAAGATGGTATGAAGTTTACTCCTTGTGAAATTCCCTACTATCTTGGCATTTAGCTGCATAGATTAACCTTGTCCATTTTTAAACTTTATATAAATGCAACCATACACCATACAATTATTGTTTCTGGCTTCTTTTCATTATTTGTGAGGGCCATACTTATGAAGCAAGTATCATTCATCTTCTTTGCTGTCTAGTATTCCATGCTGTGAGAACATTATTTAACCATTCTTCTGTGGGTTGGCTCGTTGGAAGTTGTGAGCAACACTATATGATTAAGGCCCTTCTAGCACTGTCTCCTTCTTCTTCACCACCTACTGCATCTTCTTCCTCCCTCCCTCCTCTGCATCAGCCACAAGGGCCTTCTGTCCCTTCCACAGCCACCAGGCCACCAGGCAGGTACACACACTGGCTTTGAATATACATCAGGTGATAGTAGATGCTGGCGAGGGTGTGGAGAAAGAGGAACACTCCTCCATTGTTGGTGGGACTGCAAGATGGTGCAACCACTTTGGAAATCAGTCTGGCGGTTCCTCAGAAAATTGGACATAGCATTACCCGAGGATCCAGCTATACCACTCCTAGGCATATACCCAGAAGATGCTCGAACATATAACAAGGACATATGCTCAACTATGTTCATAGCAGCCTTATTTATAATAGCCAGGAGCTGGAAAGAACCCAGATGTCCTTCAACTGAGGAATGGATTCAAAAAATGTGGTATATTTACACAATGGAGTATTACTCAGCTATTAAAAACAATGAATTCGAGAGGTTCCTTGGTAAATGGATGGAACTAGAAATTATCATCCTGAGTGAGGTAAGCCAATCACAAAAGAAGACACATGGTATTCACTCACTGATTATTGGATATTAGCCTAGAACCTTGAAATGCCCAAGATGCAACTCACAGGCCACATGAAGTCCATAAAGAAGGAAGACCAAGTGAGGGTGATTCGGTCCTTCTTAGAAGGAGCAACAAAATACTCAAGGGAGCAAATATGGAGACAAAGTGAGGGACAGAAACTGAAGGAGGGGCCGTCTCAAGACCACCCCACCTGAGTATCTATCCCATGTGCAATCACCAAAGGTAGATGCTGATGTGGAAGACAGGAAGTGCATGCTGATAAGAGCCTGATATGGATATCTCCTCAGAGGCCTTCAAGAGTCAGACATATTCAGAGGCAGATGCTCACAACTAGCCATTGAACTGATCATGGGGTTCTCAATAGAGGAGTTAGAGTGAAGACTGAAGGAGCTGAAAGGGTTTGTGGCACCATGAGGAGAGCAACAATACCAACCAACCACAGCTCCCAGGGTCTAAACCACCAGCCTGGGAGCACTTAGGGGGGGATCCAGGGCTTCAGCTGAATATGTAAAAGTGGAGGGCCCTGCTGGGCATAGGTGGAAGAAGAGAACCTTGACCTCATGAAGGCTGGATGCCCCAGGGGGTGGGAATTTTGAGGGTGGGGAGGTGGGAGTGGGGGGGTGTAGATAGAGGTTACATCCACAGAGAAGAAGGAGGAGGGGCGAGGGGATTGGGGGTTCCGAGGGGGTGGTGGGGGATGGGGTAAGGGGACAACATAGGAAATGTAAATAAATCATCCAATAAAAAAAAAAAGGAAAAAAAAAACTTAGTGGTTAGCTATGTTTATAAATGGAACTCGGCATAATTAGATGGTCAATAGCAGGCTCTACTAGTAATTTTAAAATGGACATCACACATCTTATGCGTAGAAGCCAGAACAAACCCCTCTGGAAGGAAGGTCTGGTGTGTAGTAGACAATAGGTTGGATGGCTTTTTTTTTTAAAATCATCTCTATGTCCAAAATGCAGCTTTTAAAGAAAATATGTTAAATAAGCTCTGTAATAGAAAATTCTAATCGGTCCCTTAAAATGTTTTTTTTTCAAGTCTAAGCCACTTCGTTCTAAATGTATTACACCATGGGAAATGTCTCATTTTCTAGTTTTAATCAAGCCCCCACACAGAGAGGAAATAATAAATGTTGCCACACTCTTAGAAAGGAAAAAAAAATCAGTCTATCTGACTTAACTAACAAATTTCCTTCCAGTACAATTCAATACAGTTTTAAAATAAATGTTGAAGTTGAATTATTTCCAAAAAAAAAAAATATACATCACTTCCTTAGCCTGGTAGTCTCTAGTCTAGTGATCTGGTGGTCGTCTCCTTAAATCTCTGCAGCCTTTTTCAAGATGGCCCCTTCTGGATGCCTTATCCAGCTAGATGTTTATAGTTCAAATTTTGCCCATTTGTCCTCTTCTACCGCACTCTCTTTTTCCTCAGTGTAATCACCACCGTGGCTCATACCAGACATGTCACTTAGCTGTGGGTCATCTGTGCTGAACCCAGCACCCAGTAACCCCAGGGATATGCTAATTGCCCATGTCACATCCACTATGCAAGCACAGATTCTACAGAAGGTGACCTATCTAGAAATATCTACAGAATGAACACTTGTCTAAAATATAGACAATAGCAGTTCTGAGCATAGAGACCTCACCAAAAAGGAACTTAGAATAAATCCACCTGACGTCTTCTGGGGACATGTACTAGATCTTGCTAAGTGCCTCATTCTTTTGCAATTAATTGCCAACTGACCAGTTAATAAGATCTGGATTTTTTCTTGGGATTGAATATGAGCCTTTCCTTTTCTTAGAAAATCAATACATTATTTATCTTCTGTACTCCCTAACGTTCCCCTTGATTTATCAAAGATCTTTCCTGTGACTTTGAGATGAATTCAGCTGGATTCTGCTGGGTCCTGCCTACCTTGCTTGTGATAAAACTTCCAAGTGCAGTTTTGCATGGTCATCAGCCTTTTCTGTGCACCTGCCAGGTGCAGAGTCCTGTCCTATGCCCAAGGACATGGGGCACAGTGGACACTTTCTTTGCTTTGGAGCTCAGGAGTTAGGTGTGAGGGGTATGATCATAAAGTATCAGTGGCCTGGTGAGGCTGTGCGGGATGGGAACGTGGGGTTCATTGGACAGTGGACATAGTCAGGCGATGTTAGGTAGGGTGGGTATGGAGAACTTGCAGACCTTGTTGGAAGATTTCTTTGCTCTGGCTCAGGAAGCCAACAAATATTTACTGAGCTTCTGTTATGTGGGAGGTGTTCTGCTGAGCTTGTTGGACACAGGCAGTATCCTCATGATTATGAAATGTCCCCTCAAACCCATGGATCTAAGCCTTGGTCCTCAATACAACTGTATCCACAGATGGAGCCCTGAGAGGTGATTGCATTGTGAGGGGTCTGACAGCACTAGTAGATTAATCCATAGGTAATGTTGTAACTTAATGGGCTGTTTAGAGAGGTGGATGACCTGTAAGGAGTAGTTGCTATGGGAAACGTCCTGGAAGGACTTGTTGGTTGCAGATCCCCACTCTGCTGCTGGCCACTATACTATGAGGAGCTTTCCTTACCATACACCCCTCCCTCCCCACTTTAAGGAGACAGTCATGGAGAACAAGAAAGATCATTGTAGGTACCAAGCGAAGTTCTAAGGTGATTTCCAGTTTGCCTGGTATCCTCCCTTTCTCTCTCTCTCTCTCTCTCTCTCTCTCTCTCTCTCTCTCTCTTCCCCCCTCTCTTTTTCTCTCCTCCTCTCCTATCTCAGGCTAGCCTCACACTTGTTGCATATGGGAGGCTGGTTTTATTTTTTTAACTCCAGAAGCCTGTAAAATCTAATTAGCAAGGCCATTACAAGTCAGGATACAAAACAAACACACAGAAATCAATCACATCTCTATGTACTAACAACTGACTATGTAAAAGGAAAATTAAGAATATAATGCCACTTAGGAAGATGTATCACCAGGAATCAGATACTATGATATAAATGTAACCAAACAGGTAATTGAACCAGCAAAGAAAGAAATGAGAGGAGACACAAAGACCCAGATTGACAGCTTCATCACTATTTAAATGCCATCTATAGATTCCATGTCATCCTTATCAAAGTCCTCAAGCATTAAAATATATAATGGTGAGACCATCTAGCCTCCCTGGGGCTGGACTTCTGACTGTGTGCTTGCTGGGTTCTTCTTTTGAGAAGACTGAGTGATGAGATTGGCAAACACACTGGTTCTGGACTCCCTGGATTCTAATGCCCAGACACTACTCACTAAGCTATAGCTGTGTGCAAGTTTCTCATCCTTGTGAGCTTCAGTTTCTTGATCTGGGAAAATGCAACCCTTGGTTCATACAGTCATCAGATTGTACAGAATCACTTCTGACACATAAAAGGCCTCCAATAAATATCATCTGCAAATTGCTACAGAATTCCAAGGCTGATCTTAGCTTAACATGCACACCATTCTTACCAAGGTCTCCATGGGAGCCACACTCAGATGGGCAAAGCAGTTCTGAGCTTTATGAGGGTGAAGGGTATAAACACCACCTCAGATACCACAGCCAAGTCCATCATAACCGTGTCCACCGTGATCACAACCACCTCCTCCACCTCCCTTCTGCAACCACCCCTTCCACACCTCTACCCTTTCCTAACCTCTGCTTTTATTGCCACCTCCTCCTCAGCTTCCTCTCCACCTCCACATTCTTCTCAACCTCCACTTTCACCTCCTCCTCCACCTCTATGACTTCACCCCCTTCTAAACTTCAGTTCATGGAGTTTTTAGTTCCCTGCATAATCGTCAATGTCCATTACAGTGCCTGGTGGACATATTTTATATTGTTTTATGATACACATTATTAATACATTTTATGATGTATTATTAATACATTTATGATACATAATATTTATTGTATGATACCATCACTATCATTCCTTTAAAAAGTAGCAGTGAATGCTTAAAATACATTTGTGTTTATCATCTGAATTTATTTTTACAAAAGTTTATGATTTTAGGGGATGTGTTAAGAAATCCTGTGGATTACTTGTGAAGTCTTTGAGCTAACTGTTTTCTTACCCCATCCCCCTCTGTCTTCCTGTTCTTCTTTCTCTTCTGGGGATCAAACCTTGTGTATTCTATGCATGTCACGCTCTATCAATGAGCTATAATCCAAGGCCCGCTTTGTCCCATTTTTAAGGGTTGTTAATCAAACGAAGAATATGAGAACATCTGGCTTACAAGGCCTAGAATAGTAACCTCTCCTATAGAGTGTTAGTCAGGTTAGGCTAGGTTGTGCTGCAGTGACAACCTTCCTCTGTGGGTCAGTCTAGCACAGGTTTATCTCTCGCTAAATTAATGGCAGCTGTGGGTCTGTGCCATCCTTATGGCATTTGTCTTCTAGGCACTTAACCAACAAGGCTCTTTGAATTCTGTAGCTCTGCTATCTGAACATCAGGCCTCTTGGCAGTGTGTCAGAGGAAGAGAGATGCGAGAGAATGTCAAGGAAGCCTTTTACCAGCCGTAGGCAGAGGGGAAATTTAGTACATGCCTATGTGATCCATTAAGAGGATTGTCCCACAAGGCCTTGCCTATCTGCAAAGGGCTGAAAAATGAGTGTGGGATACATGGGAAGAGACAAGGAGGTGGAGCTGCTTAGAGGTCAATACCATATTTGACCTTGACAGAAAGGAAGAGCCAAACAGAAGTCTTCTCAGGCAAGTATGATTTTCCAAAGCCCACGAGCTTATCTATGACAGCCTTCTTCCCTCCTAAGCTTCTTGTCCCAGCAACAAACCTTATTAAACATCTCGTTACTTTGGAGTGGCTCAGACAGAATGTTCTCGTGGTTGTTGGCGTGTCTCCCAGAAACTCTGTTTAGCTCTCCCTGCCTCCCCAGCCTCTGGCTCTGGCCCCAGTGGGGGTGGGAGGTGCCACAGTCTGAGTAACTCATGGCTCCTTTGCCTCCCCACAGTGATGAATGACACCCATCCATCCTGGACCCTGCTGATGGCCCAGCTCGTCCATCACGGCTCAGAGCTCCCAGCTGATGTATTAGTGGCTGAAGAATGGATTGCTCAGAGTCCAATCTACTTGGGAAAGAAACTGAGCCAAATAGTGGATTCAATCGAATTACTTGTTCACCCTGGCCAGAGCCGAGAGACCCTCTTGGCAGCCCCTCTTGGGCTCCTGCAGAAATATGACTTGCAGTCCCTGAGCCACTGGGCCATTCCCAACAAACTGGGCAAGGCATCACATTAAAGAAAAAAAAAGATTCATGGAGGAAATATTGGCCAATTGGCTTCAGAATGGGAAAATAGACAAGCCAGGTGAGCCCCCTAGTGGGAGAAGAGAAAGGTGGATCAAGCCACACTTGGGGTTTGAGACTGGGCTTGGCTCTGTGCCCTATTTTATTTATTTATTTATTTATTTATTTATTTATTTATTTATTTATTTAATTTATTCATTCATTCATTCATTCATTCATTCATTCTTCACTTTACATCCTGCTCACTGACCTCTTCCTGGTCACCCCCTCCCACAATCCTTCCCCTATCCCCCCTCCCCTTCTCCTCTGATTAGGTGGGCCCCCCCTGGGTATTCCTTTGTGTCCTATTTCTGATGCTTATTGTGAGATCTTGAGCAAGCCTCGTAAGCACTGGGTACCTCAGCTTCAGTTTTACTTGGGTGACTGTTGTTAAGATTAAATGAGATATTGGATGTAAAGTGCTGAGCTCAGCAAGCTGAGTGTGTGATAAGGGGTGATGAGGACCCCTGTCAGATTTCTACCAGTTAGGAACCCTCAAACTGCCAGGGACACAGTGGCAGATAATAATGGTTTTAAATTATTTGTTACTTTGCCACTGAGGGATGGAAGGACTGGCCTCATGATTGCTTTAAACCAATAGGGTCTGGAAGAAGCACGTCACATGGGGGTCTAGATAGCCTGTAAGAACCAGCTCCTTCTACTTAAGTTTTTAGGAACACATACTTTGATTAGGGGAACATACAATCCCTATGTAGCTAATAGGCAAGAAGTGTATTTATATCAAGATGACATGCTGTGAGGAAGTCCAAGCCAACAGCCTGGAGAGGCCGTACGGAGAGAGATGCCTCACTGGTCCTCACTGATTTTAGTGAAGTACCAAACAAGGCAGTGAAGATGCCATTTTGGATGTCCAGATTCATCTTCAGCCGACAATAACCCTTGGTACCATGAAGCTGTAAGTGCGTGAGGGACCTCAAGGGAGAACATTCTCCCCACACAAGAGAGAAGTCCTTTTAAGCCAAGGTTGTGGGATTGATTATTCAGAAACAGACAACTGACAAAGGAGCCAATCTAGATGCTATGGTTTGAATATGAAATGTCCCCAACAGACTCCTGATTTGAATGCTTCTTCCCTGGCTTTGGCCTTATTTTGGTAGGTTGTAGGCTCTGTTGGGGCTGGGGTATAGCTGAAGGAAGGAGGTCATGAGAGGAGGGGTGAGCCTTTGGAAATTATTATACCCAACCCATAGTTCTTGGTGTTCTCTCTGTTTCCTTTTTCACCATGATACAAGCATCCTCTGTCCTATGCCCTTGGTGCCACGAGCTATTTTGCTATGTTTTCTCCTGGTGGTCATCTAAAACCCTCTGAAGCCATGACCCAAAATAAGTATTTCCTCCTGTAAGCTCTTTCCTTCAGGTGTTGTGAGCACAATGATGCACCAGATAGCATGTTTATTCAGCCAACATTTAGTAACTACCACTGGACTTTAGAATCCTTGGAAGATGAACGTGAGGGCCCAGATCCTGAGGCATAACCTAGCTTTTCTCAGACCTTAAGGTTCCAAATGAAGGCTTCAGAGAGTGCTTTAAATAAATCACACATGTTTTTCAGCCTTGGAGAGTGAGTGGTTCACCAATTTTGGGGAGTTATGGAGCCCTACACCCACACATTTATTCACTTCTGTTTCTTTCCTTGCCCTTATAAGTAACTCACTATAATTTTATTTTTACATTGAATATATTATAAATTAGGATTCTACAAGATAGTGTTTCGTCAGCCGTTAATGTGAAAGGACCAATTATACTCCTCTCTCTCTCTCTCTCCCTCCCTCCCTCCCTCCCTCCCT